>NC_045454.1:48648214-48676516 GCF_002776525.5 Piliocolobus tephrosceles
GGCGGCGCCTGTAGTCCCAGCTACTCGGGAGGCTGAGGCAGGAGAATCACACGAACCTGGGAGGTGGAGCTTGCAGTGAGCCGAGATCATGCCACTGCACTCCAGCCTGGCGACAGAGCAAGACTCTGTTTCAAAATAAAAGAAAAAGAAAATAAACGTAGCATTGGCCCATTCATTTATTTATTGTCTTTTCAAGTCAGGGTCTTGCTGAGTTGCCCAGACTGGAGTACACTGGTGCCATCCTCCCACCTCAGCCTCCTGAGTAGTTGGGACCACAGGCACGAGCCACCATGCACAGCGAATTTATTTGCTTAATTTTGTAGAGATGGGGTCTCTCCATGTTGCCCAGGCTGGTCTTGAACTCCTGTCCACAAGTGACCCTCCTGCCTCGGCCTCCCAGAGTGCTGGGATTACAGACATGAGCCCATTTCGATGTTATTTTAAACTCCGGCTGGGCAAGCATGCCTTTAATCCCAGCGCTTTGGGAGAATCACGTGAGCCCAGTAGGTCGAGGCTGCAGTGAGCTATGATTGAGCTGCTTGCTGCTCTACAGCCTGGGCAGCAGAGTGAGTCCTGAGTCTGTATTTCCAAATACAGTCCGATCTGGGGGCCAGGTGCTCACTCCTGTAATCCCAGCATTTTGGGAGGCTGAAGCAAGAGGACCTCTTGAGCCCAGGAGTTTGAGAGCAGCCTGGGCAACGTGAGGAACCCCAGTCTCTACAAAAAATTGGCAGGACTTGATGTCACGCCTGTAGTCCCAGCTACTTGGAAGGCTGAGGTGGGAGGATTGCCTAAACCCAGGAGGTCCAGGCTGCAGTGAGCCAAGATCACACCACTATGCTTCCATCTGGGCAACCCCTGTCTCACAGAGAGAAAGAGAAGAGGAAAGATCTGGAACAATCTGAGTCACGCTTGAGGGGAGAATGGTGGAAGTGATGGGGCATCCGGGTTTTTTATCTTCGTTTGAATTTTTTACAAGAAAAATGTGTTCGCCTACTACCTGTGTAACAAAAGTACAGTTACAAGACCATTTGAAACATCACACACACACACATACGCACACACACACGGTAGAAGTGTATGGTCATGCACAGAGTGAGATTTGGAGCCAGCAGTACACAGCTGCAATACCCTCTGCACCACATCCTGTCTCTGTGACTCAGACAAATTGCTTGTCCTGCCAGACGTTGGTCTTTATAGCTGGAGACCAGCCCTTCTCAACCAGGGGCAGTTCTCCCTCCCAGGAGACACCTGGCGCTGTCTGGGGACATGTGTGGTTATCACGTCTGCGGGGTGCTGCTGGCGTGGAGTGGGTGGAGGTCAGGGACGCTGCTCAGCACCCTGCCGTGCCCACACCGGCCCCACCCCAGAGGGTGACCTGGCCCCGATGTCACAGTGAAGACATTCACCCACCCCAGAGGGTGACCTGGCCCCAATGTCACAGTGAAGAGACAGCTGCAGAGAGTTCCTGTGAAGCGTCTTCCGCCGGCTCGTGAGGCTTGCAGCCCAGCACTCCGCCCGCCCTCACCTCCTGGGAAAGGCTTTTTGAATTTCCTCACGCAACAAACATTGATTGTGACCCCATAAGAAACGGGAGTTTGAGAGCAGCTACTCTCTGGAACAGCGTGGTGGGGACAGCTGCTGTCCTGGGGGTGGCCTGGCAGGTGTGTCCAGAGCCTCCACCTCTGAAGAGGCATCTTGGGTGGCTCCCAGTGCCTGGGGTTTTGGCATTTGGGGGTTTTGGTCCCCAGGCTTGTTGCCAGGCAACCTTGGGCAAGACATGAAATTTCTGTTTCACCATTCGTGACATGGATGCGGGGCCGCACCCAGGGACCAGCCTGCCCGTGACGGCTGGTTTCCAGGCCTCCACAGGATGCCCGGCACAGCGGCGAGGAGACCGAGGCTGTGGGGAGGGGCTGAGGTCACAGTCACCTGGGCTGGCCTCACTGGGGTCCGTCCTGCAGTCCATGCACCCCCTGGCACCCGGTCCTACTCAACCTGGCCTTTCCGTCCTAAGGGGCAGGGACAGGCGCAGGGCTTGGTTAGGGAGCCCCCGTGGGGGTCTCAGCAGGCACACAGCAACCCGCCGCCTCCTCCCACATGGGGCAGCGCCCGCTTCTCCTCCACGCCCTCGCCCTCCCCCTTCCCTTCGTGTGCTGGGAAGAGGACCCAGGCCCAAGAAGCTGGTCTCCAGCCTGGCCGCCTCCCATGGCGCACAGACAAGCCCACCATGCAGGCTTCAGGGAGTGCAGGCCCCACAGCTGGCTGAGCCCCCGGCCACGGCTTGGGCTGGCCTGGAGCAGAGCCCCTGCTGTGGCGACCTCAGGAGGGCCGAGTCTCGCAACTGATTCCAGGAAGGGGCGGGAGGCGGGGGCACCCTGGGCCCTGTTTCTTTCCCACCTTGTGGGTGGGTGTGCAGACCCAAAGGCAGAACTATCAGAAGGCCCCTGGACCAGTGGGTGGAGTTGGGCTCGGGCCCCCGCTTCCCGTCAGTCAGGAGGCAGACCACCCCTCGCTGGGAGCGGCGGACGCATCCGTGTCTTCGCAGCCACCTGCTCAGGGCCCGCACTCACTCGTTGTGTGCCCTCTAGGATGGCGGCTCCCTGGACCAGGTGCTGAAGGAGGCCAAGAGGATCCCCGAGGAGATCCTGGGGAAAGTCAGCATCGCGGTGAGTCCCTCCGCAGACCCGGCACGGGCCGCCTCCACACGGCCAGGGTTCCAGGAGCCACTCACAGTGCGGTGGGGCTTAGGGTGGCCCCTGCAGAAAGACAGTGGCCAAGGCTGTGCTCACCCCCGTGGAGCTTGAACAAGTGACGTCCCTTTTGGGGCCTGAGGTCACCATCTGCCGAGTGAAGGCGTCGGGTTCCCTCTTGACTCTTAGTATCCTCTGTTTGCCATACTGGTCCCCTCTGACCCTCGTGGCGGGGGATGTTGGCCGCTGGCACGTTGCAGGGGACAGGAGCTTGTTGAAGGGGAAACCCTGGGGTGGGATGTGGGACGCCAGGACCTCCAGACACGCTCCCCCTTGCTGTTAGAAATGCCACCGGGGCCAAGGGCATCTCTGCTGCCCGGTCTCCAGCGCAGCTGCTCCACGGAGCCGTGTGGTCTCAGCAGACCGTGCGTGTTGCTTCTAGGAGCTTGCACCTTGCCCATAGCGGGGGCCGAGTCCCGCCGGCCCGTACCGGAGTTGGGATTAAGACACAGGCCGCGTGCTGCCAGACGCGCGCTTCAGAGTAGAAAGCTGCCGTCAGCACTGCCTGTGCTGCTTCCTTCCCTTCTCGGGATGCTCCTTCCAGGGAGGGCCTGGGGGAAGCGGCGTCCTTCCCGGGCACCCTTAGCCTGTCCCGTCTGGGGGCCCTTCGCACAGTCCCTGGGACCCCAGATGCGTTACAGATGCTGCCCTTGAGGCTGGTGTGGGCAAACTCAGCAGCCCGGCCTACTCCCGGGCCGTGGGCCACCGTCTGAGCTTCCCTGGGGCTCAGCCATGTGCCCTGATTCAGAGGCAGTAATGGCATCGGCCGCACTGCAGCCATGTGGGAACCCGGGTTTACTTGCACACGGCACGGGACCATCAGCATGGTCTCGTCTCTGCCCTCGCTTGCTCCACCCCAGCGAGCTCCTCACAGCCTGAAACAGGGTTCCTGCCGCAGGGCCTTCGCTCCAGCTCTGGCTGCTCAGGTCCAACCCCTGGGCTCGGTCAGGAGCTAAGTCCTGGCGGCCTTGTCCCGTGACCCTCTCTGTGCTTCCCTGCAGGTTCTCCGGGGCTTGGCGTATCTCCGAGAGAAGCACCAGATCATGCACCGAGGTAAGGCCCAACCCGCCCTCCCCAGAGCCCTGTGGGCTGGCAGGCAACTGTTGGGCGCCCCTCACTCGCAGCCTGCCGCCCCCAGATGTGAAGCCCTCCAACATCCTTGTGAACTCCAGAGGGGAGATCAAGCTGTGTGACTTCGGGGTGAGCGGCCAGCTCATCGACTCCATGGCCAACTCCTTCGTGGGCACACGCTCCTACATGGCTGTGAGTCCCCCCAGCTCTCCCCTCAACTCTCCCCGCCAGCCCTCCCCCTCAGCTCTCGCCCTCAGTTCTCCCACGCAGCTGTCCCCTCCATCTCTCCCCTTCAGCTCTCCCTGCCAGTTCTCCTGCGCAGCTCTCTCCCCCCTCCCACAAGGCTTTCCCAGCTACTTCATGGGCACACGCGCCTACATGGCTGTGAGCGCCCCCGGGACGTTCCCACCCCAGCTGCACCCTCCCCTCCGTCAGCTCTCCCCACTTGCCACAAGGCTTGCCTAAGGCCGCTGCCTCCTGGGAGCCTGCTTTTCGGGTTCCCCTTGCTATTTTTTATTTGTTAATGTATTAGTCTTTTGTAGACACGGGGTCTCACTGTATTGCCCAGGCTGGTCGTGAACTCCTGGGCTCAAGTGATCCTCTTGCCTCAGCCTCCCAGAGTGCTGGGATTCTACCAGCAGGTGTGCCTGAGCCCCACGCCAGCCAGATCTCCCCTTCCTGCTGGAATTCTCACGGAGGTTTTTGTCTCTAGCAATGCCTACCAGGTTTCTTTCTTTCTTTCTTTTTCTTTTTCTTTTTTTTCTTTTTTTTTTTGAGACAGAGTCTTGCTCTGTCACCCAGGCTGGAGTGCAATGGCACAATCTTGGCTCATTGCAACCTCCACCTCCTGGGTTTGAGCAATTCTCCTGCCTCAGCCTCCCAAGCAACTGGGACTACAGGCATGTGCCACCACACCTGGGTAATTTTTTTTTTTTTTTGAGACGGAGTCCCACTCTGTCACCCAGGCTGGAGTGCAGTGGCGCCATCTCAGCTCACTGCAAGCTCCGCCTCCCAAGTTCACGCCATTCTCCTGCCTCAGCCTCCTGAGTAGGAGACTCAGGGACTACAGGCGCCCGCTACCACGCCTGGCTAATTTTTTGTATTTTTAGTAGAGACGGGGTTTCACCGTGTTAGCCAGGATGGTCTCGATCTCCTGACCTCGTGATCCGCCCACCTCAGCCTCCCAAAGTGCTGGGATTACAGGCGTGAAGCTCCAGGCGTCGGGCTAGAGCCTCTTCAGCAAGTGCTGCAGGGAGGCCCTGGGTTGCTGAGCCGGGAGGTAGAATCGCTTAACAGCTCTCCATCCATTGCTGTGGTCATTAGACATGGAGAGGGTGACTGGAGCTGTAACGGGGCAAGCCTCCTGGGTTCCAGCTGCCATCGTGGCCCCACTGGGCTCTTTCCTTCCTGCCTCTGCTGCAGCCGGAGCGGTTGCAGGGCACACATTACTCAGTGCAGTCGGACATCTGGAGCATGGGCCTGTCCCTGGTGGAGCTGGCCATCGGAAGGTACCCCATCCCCCCGCCCGATGCCAAGGAGCTGGAGGCCATCTTTGGCCGGCCAGTGGTCGACGGGGAAGAAGGAGAGCCTCACAGCATCTCGCCTCGGCCGAGACCCCCCGGGCGCCCCATCAGCGGTACGGCCTGCGTCTGCAACTTCCGGTCTGGACGCACAGTACCCTGTGCGGGGCCTGCTGTGCCTGGGCCAGCAGCTGCCTCTGCTCTGCCCCTGTCGCACCACCTGTCCCCTGGATGGTGCCGGCTGTGGTCAGCAGTCCTGAGATGGTCCTGGGGTTTCCGGGGACAGAGCTGGAAGCAGTGAGCGCCCCGAACCTGTTCTGTCCAGGCAGTTGCAGCTGTCGTTGCCAGCTGGAGGGATCTGGGAGGATAGCTTTGCTGCCAAGCCCCTGGGCAGCTAGATTTGCCACCGTATTATCCCGAACGCCTTCAAACGTACGGGAACGTGGAAGAAACTGGCCACTGCGGAACCTGGATTCTGCAGGTGACACGCTCCTGTGTGCAGGCCACGCCTGCCAGGGAGCCCCGAAGTGGAGATCTGACTTGGCATGGCCCTCAGTGGCCTCCTGGCTCCAGCCCCAACACACACAGGAGGGGACGCAGCCCGGGAGGGGGTGGGAGGGCTCAGGCCCCAGGGACAGCTGGGCTCGCAGAGGACAGTCTGACGCTTAGGGCAGGCACCTCGGGAGCGGGAGCTCCCAGACGCCAGCCAGAGACGCCTGAGCGGACACTTCCACCGCCTGAGGGAAGAACCGGCGGCTGACGCTGCTTGGTGCAGAATCATGGGAGGGTCCTGTGATTGTTTTTTAAGTCAGACATCAGGGAGAGTTAGTGGAGTTAGACCCCAAAGGACCCTGTAGCGGCCTCTGGTTGGTTTTAAAACCACGTTTCCAAACTAAAGCACACACCCCACAACTCCCTCATTTCAGTGGTTTTCAGTCACAGTGCTGTGCCCCGTCACCTCTCATTCCAGAACCTTCTCAGCTTCCCAAGAGGAAACCCCGTCCCCGTCAGCCGTCCCTCTCCGTCCCCTTCCTGCCTCTGTGAAGTGGCCCGTCCTGGGCATTTCACAGAAATGGGATCACACACTGCGTGGCCTTCTGTGTTTTGCATGTGGCTTCTCTCCCGGGGCGCAGTGACCTCCAGGGTCCTCCACGCCATGGTGCGTGTCAGAGCCTGGCTCCTTTTGAAAGGCTGAGTGGTATTTTATGACAGGAGCAGGCCACGTTTTGTGGTCCTTCTACCCTGGACGGACTGGGGCTGTGAGAAGGTGATTTTTACAGCACTGGCAGGCCAAGTCCTCCCCTCCAGCCAGACTGCTGGGATGTCTTGATCTCATCCCAGGGAGGGTCCCCCAAGTCCTTATCCTCAGGCCTGGCCTCGGCCCCTCCCAGGTGGTATACCGTCCCCAGCCCTGCCCCCAGCCCGCCTGCCCGTTTTGGGACAGGCAGAAGGCGAAAGTCCAGCTGCCAAGCTCAGGCCTGGCCAGCTGGTTCTCAGACAGGTCAGCCACCCCTAGCCGGTCTCCCGTCCTGAATGGCACTCGGGGCCTGCCACCATCACCGCCAGCAGCTCCATGCAAGGTCACACTGCTGTCCTTGCCTGCGGTCAGCACCGTCCCTCCCCCTGCCCGCCACAGAGGAGGGTGATGACTTTGGCACGTCCGGCAAGCCTCACCGAGCCAAATGTGTGACTTCTCAAAACATGTTCATGTTCCTTTTGCCGTTTTTTTAATTCACTAGAGGCTCAGGCAAGGAGTGGCTGTCCCAGGGAATGGACCACAGCGTCAGGCAGAGGAGCTTTGTCCTGTGCCTCTGCACACCCACCTCCGATTTAGGCTGGCATGGGGAGGCGGGTGCCCAGTGGTGATCAGCCCCTGGGAGCCCAACCCCCAGCAGAAGTAGTGAGGTGGCCCCCGGCCCCTCTCACCCCCACCTCTCTCCCTGTGCAGGTCACGGGATGGACAGCCGGCCCGCCATGGCCATCTTCGAACTGCTGGACTATATTGTGAATGAGGTTTGTGCTCGACGCCTTTTGGCTTTTCTTTTCTTTTCTTTTTTTTTGAAGCAAAGTCTCTCTCTTGAGTAGAGCAAGAGTCACCCAGGCTGGGCCGGGCGCAGTGGCTCACACCTGTAATCCCAGCACTTTGGGAGGCTGCGGAGGGCAGATCACGAGGTCAAGAGATCGAGACCATCCTGGCTAACACAGTGAAACCCCGTCTCTACTAAAAATACGAAAAATTAGCTAGGTGTGATGGCAGGCGCCTGTAGTCCCAGCTACTCGGAAGGCTGAGGCAGGAGAATGGTGTGAACCCAGGAGGCGGAGCTTGCAGTGAGCCGAGATTGCACCACTGCACTCCAGCCTGGGCGACAGAGCAAGACTCCATCTCAAAAAAAAAAAAAGAGTCACCCAGGCTGAACCACAGTGATGCCATCTCGGCTTACTGAAACTTCCACTTTCCAAGCTCAAGTCATTCTCGTGCCTCAGCCTCCCGAGTAGCTGAGATTACAGGTGCACACCACCACACCCAGCTATTTTTTTTTTTTTTTTTTTGAGAGAAAGTCTAGCTTTGTAGTGCAGTGGCTTGATCTCAGATCACTGCAACCTCCACCTCCCAGGTTCAAGTGATTCTTGAACCAATTCCACGTGCATCGCATCTCCCATCTTCCACTGTGCTGCACAAGCCCAGCTCCTTCCCAAGGGCCTTGTTTTTTTATGAAGACAAACCCAGAATTCCCGCCACAGCCTCTCACCCTGAGTCTAGCGGGAGGTGCGTGCCAGCAGCCCTGGGCTCAGGCCAAGGAGCCAGCCTACCGCTTGAGCGGTGGTCCAGTGTCTCTGCATTAGAGTGTCCAGGAACCCATGGGTGTGGACTCGTAAATCACCCCACTTCCACGGAGAAAGGGACAGGCGTGGCCCTTGCCTCTTGGAAGGAGGCCAGAGAGCCTAGAAGGACCTATAGGTCCTGGGGTGGCTCCTGTTCCGTCAGTCCCCGTAACCACCCCATGAGCCACAGTGTGAGGGTTTCTACCACCCAGATGAGTAAACCAAGGCACAAGGAGGGGCGTGGCCTCCTCCCAGGCCTGCAGCTGTCAGGGAGGCACAGAACTGCACCCCAAGGTCCTGCTGACCACGTGACCAGGCCGGGCCACCTCCCTGAGCCTTCTGTGGGCTTCTGTGTCTTTGGCAGCCCTTTGGAGCTGGGGCAGAGAAACAGGCATCTAAGCTGCCTGCAGACTGGGCTAGGCCTGGGGTTGGGTGGCGAGATGATGACAGGGCCAGGTGGGGTGGCCCTGGTGACCCAGCTCTCCCTGCACCTGGCAGCCACACCCACGCCTGGTGCACACATCCCCCCACTGCTCCCCTGCCTCTTCCCACCCCTGCGCAGGAGAGGCACTGACCCTGCACTGCTGGCACCATTTCCACAGCCGCTCCCGCTGCAGGGACGTGTGTGCTGGGCCGGGCTCCCCAGTGCTTGGGCTTAAAACTTTGGACCCAGTTTGGTTGGGCACGGTGGCTCAGGTGTGTAATTCTAGCACTTTGGGAGGCCACAGTGGGTGGATCACCTGAGGTCAGGAGTTCGAGACCAGCCTGGCCAACCTGGTAAAAAATACTGTCTCTACTAAAAATACAAAAGTCAGCCAGGTGCAGTGGCAGGCAGCTGTAATCCCAGCTACTCGGGAGGCTGAGACTGGAGAATCGCTTGAACCCGGGAGGCGGAGGCTGCAGTGAGCTGAGATCACTCCATTACGCTCCATCCAGCCTGGGCGACAGAACGAGACTCCGTCTCAAAACAAAATAACTTTGGACTCAGCTGTTCCTCTGTGGGGCCCAGTCCCAAAGCTCATCCTTCAGCCAGCGTCACTGGGGAAGGAAGCAAGTGATGATACTCGAGGGGTTGTCCTGTTTATAAAAGCGGGGTGCACCCCTCTCTGCTTCCCTCCAACCAGCCATGACTCTCAAACGAGAACTTCTGGGAGAAGGCCGGCTCTCACAGGGTGCAGCTCAGTTGGCATGTGGTGTCGGCCAGGCCTGCAGGGTGGGTGACCGGACAGGACAGTGAGGGGTTGGGAGGGCTACAGCCAAGGGTCCCTGAGGACGCCCAGGGCTGACCCACCCTCTGTTCTCCTCCGCAGCCGCCTCCCAAGCTGCCCAACGGTGTATTCACCCCTGACTTCCAGGAGTTTGTCAATAAATGGTAGGTGGAGCCGGGCCGCCCACACCCCTGGCCAGGACCCAGATGTGCCACTCCTTCCAGGTCCTGGGTGGGGCCCATGGCCCAGCCTGCCCGTCCAGAATCCCAGTGCAGGGTCACGCAGGACTTTGAGCCCAGCAGGAAGCCAGATTCCCTTTCCCAGGGCTGTGGCGCTGCAGCTCCTGGCTGCCATGCCATCCTGTCCCCGAACCTGGGGGTGAAGCAGGATTGCAGGCCCTGTGGTTATGGTGGTGTCCCTGCCTCACCGTCTGCAGCCGGAGAAGCCCCTGCCTGGTCCCCTGACCCCTGACGTGCTGACCATGGGCTCCCCGAGGCCTGCCTGCGGGTTCTACGAGGATTGCCAACCCCTCTCCATTCTCCTGCCCCCAAGCACCCAGCAGCTCTGTGGCATGGGCCTCAGGCACGGGCCACAGACCACGGGGGAGGAGCTGGGGACAGCTGCTTGCCCATAGGGCCGGTCCGTGTGTCTGAGCTCGGGGCGCTGTGAAATGGCACCACACTCCTGGTGCTGAAGTTGTCCTGGGCCTTTGACGTGTCCCCCGGCAGGCCGTGGACGGCATCTGACCCACACACGGGGCTGCTCTGTGTCTGAAGAAGGTTTTATTAGAAAGTTAGCTGGGGTTGCGTCCAGGCTTCTGACCCACCAGGCGGGGTTTCCCGCCCTCTCACCCTCCCCCCAGGGGTGTCCTGCCCCTGGCACCAAAGGGCAGAGGTGGAGCCCTCGTCCGCTGCCAGACGGCAGAGCAGAGCGGGCAGGTCTGTGCCACAGATCCAGGCCTCCCCCGGCCACGGCCCAAAACGCAGGTGCCCTGGGGCCACCAACTAACTGCCCTATCTTGTCTCCCCTACTGCCTCCCGGTCCTGCCTCTTGGAACCCCCAGCCTCATCAAGAACCCAGCAGAGCGGGCGGACCTGAAGATGCTCACGGTGAGTGATGCCAACGGGTTCTGGGGCCGGGAGGGTGCAGGCTGCCACCCGGGCCCCAGGAAATAAGGCTGCTGGGCCTAGCTTTGCCCCGGGAGCCAGCACCTGCGACCAGGATGTGGGCAGTCCAGGTGTGCCAGGCCACACTGAGGACCCTCTGTGGGTCTCCCTCATCCATGAGAAGCCATCCTGGAGTGGCTGTGGGAGCAGCGAGTGTGTACATGGGAACAGCTGTGGGCTCTGAGCTCTGCCGCTCCTGCCTGCTGCTGGTCCCGCACCCACAGGACGGGACCCCGGGCTCATTTGCCCTCAGGAGAGGCTGGAGGCAGCTCTCAGCTCCCCCAGCTCCTTTCCCTGCAAACGAGAGGGTGACCGTCCCTGTTGTGCACACTGTGGCAGGCAGGTCCCCCGAGGCCGTGGGTGCTTCGGTGTCTCCTTAAACTCCCGTCCTCTGATATCCTCGGAAGCCTAGCTGTTCACCAAAACTCGCCTCCCCAGCGGGGACTACGCCCTCCGAGGAGGGCCCTGGGAGTCATCCTCCTGCCCCTCAGCCCAGCCTGCACCCCGGGTGCTGCCCCGCACCACGGCCACCGTCAGCAGCCTTCGAACCCTCCACAGCTGACGGGCGGATTGGAGACGCCGCCCTCCTAGACGCTACTTTCTGTGCCTGTGAGAAAAGATGCCAGCTACAGGCGCCCAACCCGTGCACCTTATGATACCGGATGTGGCTTTCAGTTTTGTATTTTTCTTGAGGATTGGACAGAGTCTCACTGTGTCTCCCAGACTGGAGTGCAATGAAGCAATCTCGGCTCACTGCAGTCTCAGCCTCCCAGGCTCAAGCGATTCTCCTGCCTCAGCCTCCCGAGTAGCTGGGACTACAGGCGCCCGCCACCTCGCCCGGCTAGTTTTTTGTATTTTTTAGTAGAGATGGGGTTTCACCATCTTAGCCAGGATAGTCTCGATCTCCTGAGCATGATCCGCCCGTCTCGGCCTCCCCAAGTGCTGGGATTACAGGCTTGAGCCACCGCGCCCGGCCTCTCAGCTAGTTTTTTAGAGAGATAGGGTTTTGCTAATTGTCCAGGCCGGTCTCAAACTCCTGGGCTCAAATGATTCTCCCACCTCAGCCTCCCAGAGGGCTGGGATTACAGGTGTGAGCCACTGCACCTGGCATATGTGACATTTTTTCTTTTTTAATGAGGCAGGCTGGGCACAGTGGTGAGCGCTTGGAATCCAGTGCCGTGGGGGGATGGCTGAGGCCAGGAGTTCAAGGGCAGCCTGGACAACATGGTGAGACTGTGCCTCTCCAAAATAAATAAATAAATAGAGACGAGTACTAATGTCGAAATAACTTTTTTTTTCCCCCTGAGACAGAGTCTTGCTCTGTCGCCTAGGCTGGAGTGCAGTGGCGCAATCTCAGCTCACTGCAACCTCCGTCTCCCAGGTTCAAGCAGTTCTCCTGCCTCGGCCTCTCAACTAGCTGGGATTACAGGCTCGTGCCACCAGGCCCGGCTAATCTTTGTGTTTTTAGCAGAGATGGGGTTTCACCATGTTGGCCAGGCTGGTCTTGAACTTGTGATCTACCCACCTTGGTCTCCCAGAGTGCTGAGATTATAGGCATGAGCCATTGCGCCTGGCTGAAATAGCCTTTTTGGAACCAGCTTCTTAAAAACGTTCCCCTGTGGGGTAGCCTAGTAACCTGTGGACCTAGCCGAGATGTGTCGTATCAAGTTGGTTGGGTTTTCACCCATACCTGCAGCGACTTTTAGGAAGACACCCTTGCCTGCCTCCAGCTGCAAAAGAGGCAGCATTCGGGGGCCCAAGGTCCTGGACGCCACCCTCCTGAGAACCCCAAAGGCCTCTGCTCACCCGCCGTGGGGTGGCCCAGCCCAGCCTTTTCCCTAACGGCACCCGCCCTCCTCCCCCAGCCCTTCTAACCAGGAGGCTTCTCATGTGTGCTGTCCTGTACAGGAACCACTAACCACACATGGCTGTTTAAATGTGTTAAATGGGGCCGGGCACAGTGGCTCATGCCTGTAATCCCAGCACTTTGGGAGGCCGAGGCGAGTGGATCACTTGAGGCCAAGATTTTGAGACCAGCCTGGGCAACATGGAGAAACCTGGTCTCTACTAAAAACACAAAAATTAGCTGGGCGTGGTAGCACGCGCCTGTAGTCCCGCAGGAGAATCACTTGAACCTGGGACACAGAGATTACAGTGAGCTGAGATTGTGCCACTGCGCTCCAGCCTGTGAGACAGAGCAAGACTGTCTCAAAAAATAAAAATTAAGGCTGGTTGCGGTGGCTCATGCCTGTAATCCCAGCACTTTGGGAAGCCAAGGCAGGTGGATCATTTGAGGTCAGAAGTTCGAGACCAACCTGGCCAACATGGTAAAACCCTATCTCTACTAAAGATACAAAAATTAGCTGGGTGTGGTGGCACACCCCTGTAATCCCAGCTACAGGGGAGGCTGAGGCAGGAGAATCTCTTGAACCCAGGAGGCGCAGGTTGCAGTGAGCTAAGATCACACCACTGCACTCCAGCCTGGGTAACAAGAGCAAAACTCTGTCTCAGAAAAATAAAAAATAAAAAAAACTAAAAGTAATTAATTTGTTGAACTGAAATAAAATTGAGGCTTTTGTTCTCAAGCCACAGCAGCCACACTCTGGAGCCTCATGTGCTGGCGGGCGGGACGGTGCCTGTCCAGTGCTTTGCAGGGAGTTCTGTGGAACAGCCTGTTCTTGCCTAGACTGCCCTGCTCTGGGGAACCCTGGCAATGGCTGAGGACATTGTGGTGTCGTGACTTGGGGAACTCCCTGGCATGGGGTGGGTGGAGGCCAGGGACGCTGCTCAGTCCCTGCAGTACCCAGGATGGCCCCACCCCAGAGAACGATCTGGCCCCAGTGTCCACAGCGGCCGGAGGACCCAGCTTGCCTGAGCGTAGACCCTCCCCTGGGAGCCCAGGCTGCCGGGCTGGTGGTGTCCCCGCCCCGGGTGGAGCACAGCATCCTGAGACCCCTGGCAGGCCTGGCGGACGCCGCTGCCCTTTCTGGGTGGCTGTCCCTCTCCTGCCCCGAGTGCGTCTTCCTGGGGAGGAGGGAGGGGCTCCTCTGTTTTTTGCTTTCTGTCCTGCACCATCTGCCAGGGCTGGGCAGACACTGGCCCTCCCCCGTCTGTTGTGACTCCAGGCCCGGATACTCACGGCTCCCCTTTCCTTGCAGAACCACACCTTCATCAAGCGGTCCGAGGTGGAAGAAGTGGATTTTGCCGGGTGGTTGTGTAAAACCCTGCGACTGAACCAGCCCGGCACACCCACGCGCACCGCCATGTGACGGTGGCTGGGCTCCCCGCGTCCCGCCGGTGACCTGCCCACCGTCCCTGTCCACGCCCCGCCCTTCCAGCTGAGGACAGGCTGGCGCCTCCACCCACCCTCCTGCCTCACCCCTGCGGAGAGCATTGTGGCGGGGCGACTGCGCACGCAGGAACGGGGGTCTCCTGTCCTGCCCGTCCCGGCCGAGGTGCCTCCGGGGACGGGCGACGCTGCTGTGTGTGGTCTCGGAGCCGCGGCTTCCTTAGGTTACAAAACAAAACGGAGAGAAAAAGCAAACCGCACCCTCGTGCTTCTTTCTTCCGTTCGGCGGTGGGTGCTGGGTTTCGCTTCAACCCAGCGTGGAGAGGGCGTCGCTGAGCTGGCCCGCATCGCGGGGCGCCGAGGCTGAGGGCACAGGGCTCTCCCGGGGGCCAGCCGCTCCCTTTGGGTCAGGGATGAAGACCTGCAGGGAGCCCCCAGGCGATGGCGACTCTCACCGAAAGGAAGGAGAGCGAGGCCGGGGCGGCGGCTCAGGCCTGTCATTCCAGTGCTTTGGGAGGCTGAGGTGGGAGGATCGCTGGGACCCGGGGATCAAGGCTGCAGCGAACCGCGACGGCGCCAGCGCACTCCAGCCTGGGCGGCAGAGCGAGGCTCTGACTGGAAAAGAAGGGAAGTGCCACCGGGCTTCCCTCTGCCCTCCCCACCACCGTCTGCCTCTGTGGAAGGCAGAGGTTCGGCCTTCCGTGATGGCAGCCACTTCCTCCACGCTGCTCCTGTCACCTAGCCTCCAAGGGAAGGCCGCCCCTGCTTCTTCCCCAGCGTGACGTGACTCCGTCCTCTCCCTGTCCCTGCGCTTCAGAGAGCGGCGGCTCCCAGCGGTGGCCGCTGAGCTGAGACTCGGCCCCACAGAAAGGAAGTGCTGGCTTTCCAAGCTGTGGGTGTGCTTGGAAACCCCAGCAGGTCCCGAGACACTCCCTGCACCCACCCTGTGCCTGCAGCAGGCCCTGCCCAGGGCGGGTGGTTCTGTCACCTCTCCTCGCCCAACAAATCAGAAGTGACCACCGGGGCATGTCACCCCTTCGGGCCTCTGAGCCTTTCCGCCGTAGTGGGTTGCAGATGAAACGGCGAGGGCTTGTCCTGGGGTCTTCAGGGTTCCCGGAGGCCCATCACCTGCTTCTCCGGTTGTCCGAGACCCAATGCCCAGCCTTTCTGCCTTCAGGGCCGTGTCCCTGGACAGAGGAGGCCCCCTCTGGGCTAGACGTGGGGGCGGCTGGGCCACTCTAGGGTCCCTCTGAGCTCTGTAAGGCTCTTGAGGCTGTGAGCCTCCCCCTTCAGTACTTCCTGGAGACTACCAGCAAGCTGATACTTATCTGCAGGCGAATTGTAGGGGAAGGGTGGCTGGCACTGTATTTCTGGAGAAAACAAAGCAGAAGGTGGGAGCTTGTGGTTCTGTGGGAACTGCTGGATCGTCCTTTTCTTCTTAGGGTGACCCTTCTAGTCTCGTGTGGTTTTTTTTCTGCAGACCAAGGAAGAGGTGAGTTGACACCTCCTGCAAACAGCTCCCTGGGCTTCTCTGCTCCTTCATATTTTTCCTCTAAAGTCTCACATGACTTAAAAAAAAAAAAAGTCAGGCTTGGTGGCTCATGCCTGTAATCCAAACACTTTGGGAGTCAGAGGCAGGAGGATCACTTGAGCCCAGTTCAAGACCAACCTGAGCAACAGAGTGAAACCCTATCTACAAAAAAAAAAAAAAAAAACATTGGCCGGGCGTCGTGGTGCACAGTGTAGTCCCAGCTACTCAGGAGGCTGAGGCAGGAGAATCGCCTGAGCCTGGGGAGGTGGAGGTGGAGGTGGAGGTTGCAGTCAGCCGAGATGGCACCACCGCGCTCCAGCCTGGACGACAGTGTGGCTCCAAAAAATTAAAAATTAGGAGAAAAATTAAAGTGTTGAAGGCGCCGCCCTGTGAGTACCCAGGACTCTCAAGATTGCTGGGAGGGCTGAGGGGAATTTGTTGGCTGCCTGTGCTCCAAGCAGGCGGGACCTCTGGGCGGTCCTGGAATCCCCAGGGTCCCGGCCACCCCCTGCCATTGGCAGGCAGTGAAAGGACAGGGGTTTCCAGGGGAGCAGGGGCAGTCTGGGCTGGGTGGGGACGGACTCCGCGCCAGGGTCCCTGCGGTGTGCGAGGCCATCCTGCAGTTTCACTGGAACCCCACAGCTCCCCAGAGGGAAGGATGGGAGAGAACCTGTGGTCTTGCCTGTCTCCCCGCCTCACTTCAGGATCAGGCTTCTAGAAACTACTTTGTAGATGTGGCGAGAGGGTGTCTCCATCACGTCAGTTTCTAGGTCTGTCAGCTCCTGCTCCCCGCAAGAAACCCCCCAGACGCAGCCGCCGCCTCATCCGAGACCCCCCTCCCGCCTGCTGCCCTTTGGACTTGTCGCCTCATGCTCTCCACTGCGGAGGCCTGGGAAGGGATCCCGGGTGCTCCCAAAGGTAGCTACGCACCGGGCGATGCCCCGTTTTGCCCTAGCCACAGATGCGCTGCAGTCCGGGGGGTAGGACTCCCCTGCATCCTGGAGCCAGACCCTTTCCTGTAAAACATGCAGCATTTTAAAGAGTGCAGGGCATGGGCTGGGTGCGGTGGCTCACGCCTGTAATCCCAGCACTTTGGGAGGCCGAGGTGGGCAGATCACCTGAGGTCAGGAGTTCAAGACCAGCCTAGCCAACATAGTGAAACCCCATCTCTACCAAAAAATACAAAAATTAGCCAGGCATGGTGGCGGGCACCTATAATCCCAGCTACTCAGGAGGCTGAGACAGGAGAATCACTTGAACCCGAGAGGCGGATGTTGCAGTGAGCCGAGATCACCCCACCACACTCCAGCCTGGATGAGAGAGCCACACTCTGTCTCAAAAAAAAAAGGGTTGTGGGACTTGGCCGGGTGCAGTGGCTCACACCTACAATCCTAGCACTTTGGGAGGCTGAGGCAGGTGGATCACCTGGGGTTACGAATTCAAGACCAGCCTGGCCAACATGGCAAAACCCCGTCTCTACTAAAAGTTCAAAAAATGGGCTGGGTGTGGTGGCTCACGCCTGTAATCCCAGCACTTTGGGAGGCCGAGATGGGCAGATCACGAGGTCAGGAGATTGAGACCATCCTGGCTAACACGGTGAAACCTCGTCTCTACTAAAAATACAAAAAAATTCAGCCGAGTGTGGTGGCGGGCGCCTGTCGTCACAGCTACTCCAGAGGCTGAGGCAGGAGAATGGCGTGAACCTGGGAGGCGGGGCTTGCAGTGAGCCGAGATCGTGTCACTGCACTCCAGCCTGGGCGACAGAACGAGACTCCGTCTCAAAAAATAAATAACATTTACAGGACCTCAGGGTGAAGAGGGTGTCACTGAAGGCCAGGCCTTGGGGCGCCCAGGGGCAGCTCATTCCTAGACATTGGAAGGTTTTACACAAACGTGTTGAGGTTTTCTGTGGTTATCCTTTTTTTTTTTTTTTTTTTTTTAGATGGACTCTCGCTCTGTCTCCCGGGCTGGAGTGCAGTGGCCGGATCTCAGCTCACTGCAAGCTCCGCCTCCCGGGTTTACGCCATTCTCCTGCCTCAGCCTCCCGAGTAGCTGGGACTACAGGCGCCCGCCACCTCGCCCGGCTAGTTTTTTGTATTTTTTAGTAGAGACGGGGTTTCACCATGTTAGCCAGGATGGTCTCAATCTCCTGACCTCGTGATCCGCCGGTCTCGGCCTCCCAAAGTGCTGGGATTATAGGCTTGAGCCACCGCGCCCGGCCTCTGTGGTTATTCTTAAAAACCTCGGCCAGGTGCAGTGGCTGACGCCTGTAATCCCAGCACTTTGGGAGGCTGAGGCGGGTGGATCACGAGGTCAAGAGATCAAGACAATCCTGGCCAACACACACACACACACACACACAAAATTAGCCGGGCATTGCGGCATGCCCCTGTAATCCCAGCTACTCGGGAGGCTGAGGCAGGAGAATTGCTTGAACCTGGGACGTGGAGGTTGCAGTGAACCGAGATCGTGCCACTGCACTCCAGCCTGGAGACAGAGCAAGACTCCATCTCAAAACAAAACAAAACAAAAACCTCCAGACAGCTGGGAGCGGTGGCTCACGCCTGTAATCCCAGCACTTTGGGAGGCCAAGGGGGGGCAGATCACGAGGTCAGAAGTTTGAGACCAGCCTAGCCAACATGGTGAAACCCTGTCTCCACTAAAAATAGAAAAATTAGCCAGGCATGGTAGCGCACCTGTAGTCCCAGCTACTCAGGAGGCTGAGGCAGGAGAATCGCTTGAACCTGGGAGGCGGAGGTTGCAGTGAGCTGAGATCACGCCACTGCACTGCAGCCTGGAGAACTGAGCGAGACTCCATCTCAAACAAACAAACAAAACCCTCCGGACCACATGGTAGCCCTGCCCCCATGTCTGAGGCCCACGTGGACCTAGGATATACTACCTGTGGCCACCCCAAGGAGACAACCTACAGCTTTTTATCAGCTGTTTTCCCAGCTCGGCATTTTTTGCTTTGTTTTGTTTTGTTTTGTTTTGTTTTGAGACAGGGTATTGCCCTATCGCCCAGCCTGGACTGCAGTGGCATGATCTCAACTCACTGCAACCTCTGCCTCCCAGGTTCAAGTGATTCTTTTTTTTTTTTTTTGAGACAGAGTCTCGCTCTGTCGCCTGGGCTGGAGTGCAGTGGCCAGATCTCAGCTCACTGCAAGCTCCGCCTCCCAGGTTTACGCCATTCTCCTGCCTCAGCCTCCCGAGTAGCTGGGACTGCAGGCGCCAGCCACCTCGCCCGGCTAGCTTTTTGTATTTTTTAGTAGAGACGGGGTTTCACCATGTTAGCCAGGATGGTCTCGAACTCCTGACCTCGTGATCCACCCGTCTCGGCCTCCCAAAGTGCTGGGATTACAGGCTTGAGCCACCGCGCCTGGCCTCAAGTGATTCTTTTGCCTCAGCCTCCCGAGTAGCTGGGATTACTGCAGCCCCCCACCGCCGCGCGTGGCTTTTTTTTTTTTTTAGTTTGGATACGAAGTCTTGCTCCTGTCCCCCAGTCTGGAGTGCAATGGCGCGATCTCGGCTCCCTGCAACCTCTGCCTCCCAGGTTCAAGCAATTCTCCTGCCTCAGCCTCCCGAGTAGCTGGGATTACAGGCATGTGCCACCACACCCAGATAATTTTTGTATTTTTAGTAGAGACAGGGTTTCACCATGTTGCCCAGGCTGGTCTCAAACTCCTGACCTCAAGCCATCCACCTGTCTCGGCCTCCCAAAGTGCTGGGATTACAGGCATGAGCCACCGCGCCCGGCCCCCAGCTGGGTATTTTCATCGTAAATAAACAGCGCTTGACTTGGTCATGTGTGCTGGCTTCTGTCTCTGGAGAGCATGGGCAGCCCTGACATCCATCTCCATAGCGCAGTCTGTCTCCAGACACACCAAAAAGTCACGGGCTCCATGCAAGTGCCCCAGGCTGTGTGCCGGGCAGGATTTGCTGAAATATTCAATTTATGAAGCGGGGGTCACAGGCGACCACCTGCTCGCTTCATCCTGTGGAATTCTCCCCAGATGGGACCCAGGCTGGCCCTGGGACAGGCACACACTTCCTTCTCCTCCTGCAACAGCCGCCCCGGGGTGGGGCAAGTGGAAAGGTCATCAAATGAAATGAGGCCGGAGAAGCAACCAGCCGCCCAGAGGGTGAGATTCCAGAAGGGTCCCCACGCCATGGCGTCCCCATCCTGTCCCCATCCCTTCCACCCCAACCCAATGTGCATGTCGCACCCCAGACGAAATGTACATTATGTACATGTCCCACTTTTAGCAGAATTTCCCTGTTAAAACATTTTAAATAGAAAAGGCAGCCGAGCGCGGTGGCTCACGCTTGTAATCCCAGCACTTTGGGAGGCCAAGGCGGGCGGATCACGAGGTCAGGAGATCAAGACCATTCTGGCCAACATGGTGAAACCCCGTCTCTACTAAAAAGTACAAAAAATTAGCTGGGTGTGGTAGCGGGCGCCTGTAGTCCCAGCTGCTAGGGAGGCTGAAGCAGAATAGCATGAACCCAGGAGGAGGGGCTTGCAGTGAGCTGAGATCTTGCCACAGCACTCCAGCCTGGGCGACAGAGCGAGACTCCCCGTCAGAAAAAGAAAAGAAAAGAAAAGGCAGGGCCCGGTGACTCACACCTGTAATCCCAGCACATTGGGAGGCCAAGGCGGGAGGATCACTTGAGGTCAGGAGTTCGAGACCAGCCTGGGCAATATGGTGAAATCCCATCTCTACTAAAAATATAAAAATTAGCCAGGCATGGTAGCACACACCTGTATTCCCAGCTACTAGGGAGGCTGAGGCAGGAGAATCACTAGAACCTGGGAGATGGAGGTTGCACCGAACCGAGATTGTGCCACTGTACTCCAGCCAGGGGGACAGAGCGAGACTCAGTCTCAAAAAGAAAAAAAATCACAGGCTGGGTGCAGTGGCTCACGCCTGTAATCCCAGCACTTTAGGAGTCCGAAGCAGGCAGATCATGAGGTCAGAAGTTCGAGACTAGCCTGACCAACATGATGAAACCCCGTCTCTACTAAAAATACAAAAATTAGCCAGGCGTGGTGTTATGCACCTGTAATCCCAGCTACTCAGGAGGCTGAGACAGGAGAAGCACTTGAACTCGGGAGGCGGAGTTTGCAGTGAGCCGAGATCGTGCCATTGCAGTCCAGCCTGGGCGACAGAGCGAGACTCCATCTCAAAACAAACAAACATAAATTAGCCGGCGTGTTCACTCAAACCCAGGAGATGGAGGCTGCGGTGAGCCAAGATTGTGCCACTGCCCTCCAGCCTGGGCGACAGAGCGAGACTCTGTCTCAAAACAAACAAACAGAAATTAGCTGGCCTGTTCGCTTAAACCCAGGAGGTGGAGGCTACAGTGAGCCAATGTTGTGCCGCTGCCCTCCAGCCTGGGTGACAGAGCGAGACTCTGTCTCAAAAAAAAAATACTGTTCGGGTGTGGTTACTCATGCCTGTAATCCCAGCACTTTGGGAGGCCGAGGTGGGTGATCACCTGAGGTCAAGAGTTCAAGACCAGACTGGCCAACATGGTGAAAGTCCATCTCTACAAAAAATACAAAAATTAGCTGGGCATGGTTGTGGGCGCCTGTAATCCCAACTACTCGCGGGGCTGAGGCAGGAGAATCGCTTGAACCCGGGAGGTGGAGGTTGTAGAGAGCTGAGACTGCGCCACTGCACTCCAGCCTGGCGACGGAGGGAGACTCCATCTCAATAAATAAATAAATAAGTAAATAAATAAAAATATATTAATAAACAAAATAAAAGAAAAGAACAGATGATTTGATAATATATTTAACCCAACAGAGCCAGAATATTCCCATTTCACCTTGGAATCAATATGAAAAATTTAGGTTTTTTTCTTTTTTTGTTTTTGAGACGGAGTCTCACTCTGCTGCCCAGGCTGGAGTGCAGTGGCGTGATCTCGGCTCACCATAACCTCCACCTCCCGGGTTCAAGTGATCCTCCTGCCTCAGCCTCTCAAGTAGCTGGGATTACAGGCATGTGCCACTACCCCCGGCTAATTTTTGTATTTTTAGTAGAGACAGGGTTTCACAATGTTGGCCAGGCTGGTCTCGAACTCCTGACTTCAAGTGATCCGACCGCCTCGGCTTCCCAAAGTGCTGGGATGACAGGCAAGTGCAACCTCGCCCGGTGGTTTTGTTTTGTTTTGTTTTTTTGGATGCAGATTCTTGGGAATTTTGTCTGCCAGGGACTGCCTGACCGGCTGGCACAAAACTCAGTCATTTCTGTCCCCCCACAGATGTCATTCAGCCTGCTGGATCTTAGCAGGAATAATTTTGTTCCAGGCCGGGCGCGGTGGCTCAAGCCTGTAATCCCAGCACTTTGGGAGGCCGAGACGGGCGGATCACGAGGTCAGGAGTTCGAGACCATCCTGGCTAACACGGTGAAACCCCGTCTCTACTAAAAAATACAAAAAACTAGCCGGGCGAGGTGGCGGACGCCTGTAGTCCCAGCTACTCGGGAGGCTGAGGCAGGAGAATGGCGTAAACCTGGGAGGCGGAGCTTGTAGTGAGCTGAGATCCAGCCACTGCACTCCAGCCTGGGCGACAGAGCGAGACTCCGCCTCAAAAAAAAAAAAAAGGAATAATTTTGTTCCCCCACCCAGGGGAGGCTTGGAAACTCCAAGATATCTGTGGTTGTCGAGACGGAGGGTGCCCCTGCCATGGAGTGGGTGGAGGCTAGAGATGTCACCCAGCGCCCTGCAGTGCCCATGGCGGCCCCACCCCCCGAGAACCATCCAGCCCAGGTGTCCACCGTGTGGGGTGGAGGCGGGGGTCTCAGGCAGCCCTCCCTGGGGCCACAGCAGTTTCCTGTGTGCAGAGCATGGGACACAGGGTGGAGGGGGTGCAGGCAGGGGACAGCACCACCTGGGGTGGGGACATGATGGGGCAGCACAGAAAGAACCTTCTAGAAGGTGGGTGGTCTGGGGCCACGTGGCCATGGGTGGAGGTGTGTGACCCGCAGGAAGCCTCAGGTCCCGCAGGCGGAACTCAGCCTCCTGGGGGCCCTGGGCTCCAGGGCAGGTTAAGGAGAGTTCAGAGGAAGTTGTCACAGCCTTTCCCAGAAAGCAGGGGTCTGGTGAGGAGTGGGAGGGAGGGAGGCAGGAAGGAGAAGGGGCCCGGCTCAAAACGAAACCAGCAGCGGCCGGCAGCCCCACCCCCCCGTCCGCTCCCCTTCCTGGCCTGTGAGCTGACCAGGTGTGCGGGCCCCCGGGGCCTCCAGGCCACACCTGGAGCAACAGGCCAGGTGGGTTACGGGTGGTGCAGGAGTTACCTGTTCCCCAGTCCCCAGCGGGTGGGCAGGAGAGCCCTGGGCCCAGTGGCGACCTGGAGCTGGAGGCCCAGTCTCAGGTTTCTGCTGGGCTTCCCAGGGGAGGGACGGAGGTCTGCAGAGAGGCCCCCCTGGGGGACAGCACAGGTGAGGACTCAACCCCAGCTGGGACCCAGACACCAGCTCTCTCCCCGTCCACCAGTGACTCACCACCAGCCCCTCAGGACAGCAGGGCTTCCTGTTTTGTTTATGTTTTCGTGTGAGGCAGGGTCTCACTCTGTCGCCCAGGCTGGAGTGCAGTGGCACCATCATAGCTCACTTCCGCCTCCGCCTCCCGGGTTCAAGCGATCCTCCTGCCTCAGCCTCCTGAGTAAATGGGACGGCAGGCGCGAGCCACCATGCTCGGCTAATTTTTTGAAACTTTCTCGTAGAGATGGGGTCTCACCACATTGGCCAGGCTGGCCTGGAACTCGTGGCCCCAAGCAATCCTTCCACTCCCAACGTGCTGGGATTACAGGTGTGAGCCACTGCGGCTGGCCAGGGCCTCCTGTTTGAACATCAGGCCACAGGCCTGACGATCTTTCTGCTGTCCTTGGGCCTGTGACCTTGTGGAAGACAGAATCCCCACTGACAGCCTCAGTTTCCCCGTCCGCAAAGGAACTCATCACAGGCCAGGCACGGTGGCTCACGCCTGTAATCCCAGCACTTTGGGAGGCCGAGGTGGGTGGATCACCTGAGGTCAGGAGCTCGAGACCAGTCTGACCAACATGGGAAACCCAATCTCTACTAAAAGTTCAAAAATTATCCGTGTGTGGTGGCACATGCCTGTAATCCCAGCTACTCGGGGGGCTGAGGCAGGAGAATCGCTTGAACCTGGGAGGCGGAGGTTGCGGTGAGCCGAGATCGCACCACTGCACTCCAGCCCGGGCAACAAGAGCAAAACTCCGTCTAAAAAAAAAAAAAAAGGATCTCATCATAGACCAAGAGAGAAGCGTCCACGGAGGAGCAAATCCTCTCTGCAGACTTCCACTGAGGCCCACATCCCTTCTGTTTGTACCCCACAAATAGGCTGACCAGGTTTGCCTCTCCCCACACAACCTCTGCGACAGCTGAGTCCCTGCAGGTTAGGTGACCTGCTGAAGGTGACTCGAACCTCTGCCAGGGAAGACATGGACAATCCTGTGGTCCCCCGCCACCCTGCTCTCTCCCCTCACAGGACATTGCTTTCATGACCCACAAACGTTTGGGGCTCTCCTGCAGTGACCTGTGGGACTCTAAAAGAAAGAGCCCCTGCCGGGCGCGGTGGCTCAAGCCTGTAATCCCAGCACTTTGGGAGGCCGAGACGGGCAGATCACGAGGTCAGGAGATCGAGACCATCCTGGCTAACACGGTGAAACCCCGTCTCTACTAAAAATTACAAAAAACTAGCCGGGCGAGGTGGCGGGTGCCTGTAGTCCCACCTACTCGGGAGGCTGAGGCAGGAGAATGGCGTAAACCCGGGAGGCAGAGCTTGCAGTGAGCTGAGATCCGGCCACTGCACTCCAGCCCGGGCGACAGAGCGAGACTCCGTCTCAAAAAAAAAAAAGAAAGAGCCCCTGTCCATCCTTGGGCAGCCTGCAGCCTCACCACGGTGCTCGGTGCTCGGGCCCAGAAATTAGAATTTACAGCCGCCCTAAGGGCTAAAGGCAAATGTAGCCAGAACCTAGAGGAGAAGTCCTGGGAAGGAGGGGAATCCACAGGTGAGGGCTGGAGAGGACATTCCTGACAGTGGCAGGGCCAACATGGGCAACTGTGTCACCAAAGGCTCAGTGGCAGGACTGGGTGACAGGGGTCCCTGGGGAGGACCAGCCTGGTTGGGGGAGCGGGCTGGGAGCGACGAGGTTCAAAATATGGCCATGTAGCTGAGATCCCTTCCTCCCTCCAGGCAAGAAAAGGGGGCAGGTTTGAAAGCCCCCAGCACAACCTCCTGAGCTGTGGGATCGCTGCAGAGATAGCACTGAAGGCCCTCCATGCTGTGGGGTCCCTACTGGGCCCCCTGAGTGTGGCTTGTGGCTGGTGGCTGGTGGCCTCTTGAAGTGAGGCTCACTGCGCACCAAGGTTAAAGGCTGGAGGTCACCAGGCCTGGAGCAGTGGCAGGTTCAGACGCAGATGTTGCTGCAACTTCCATCAGTATCTAGAACTATCTAGAATTCCCAGGAACACCGCCGTCCAGGTCTCCTTCCCCTCCTCCCTCAATCCGGACTTGAACTCTGTGCAGAGACAAAGGCTGGGCCTTGAGTGGCTGTCCTGGGTCCCCCTTCCTCCCAGAATCCCAGCTCACACCGTCTCTCAGGCCGCGGGAGACCCTTCCTGTCAGGGCTTTGCAGCTCTGTTACACCCACCCTGGGCTCCCTGGGCTCTTGGAGGAGGAAGGAGGGAGGAGGAGCAAGGAGGAGGAGCAGGTAGGAGGGAGGAGGGGCATGGAGGAGGAGGGAGGAGGGGCAGAGAGGAGGAAGGAGGAGGAACAGGGAGGAGTAGGGGGAGGGAGGAGGAGTAGGGAAGAGGAGGGAGGAGGAGCAAGGGTCAGTAGGAAGGAAGGAGGAGGAGGAGGGAGGAAGGAGGGGCAGGGAGGAGGATAAGGAGGGAGGAGTAGGGAAGAGGAGGGAGGAGAAGCAGGGGTAAGTAGGGAGGAAGAAGGAGGAGGAGGGAGGAAGGAGGGGCAGGGAGGAGGGGGGAGTAGGAGGGAGGAAGGAGGAGGAGGGGCACAGAGGAGGGGGAAGTAGGAGGAGGAAGGAGGAGCAGGGAAAAGCAGGGAGGAGGGAGGAGGGGCAGGGAAGAGGAGGGGGAGGAGCAAGAAGGAGCAGGAGGAGGGAGGAAGGAGGAGCATCAAGGAGGAGGGAGAAGGGAGGAGGAGCAATGGTCACAGACATAGGAGGGCGCTCTCCGGGACTTCCTAGGATCCTAGTGCCAGAGCCAGGTGGGCTGAGGGAAGAAGAGATCCTGAATGTGGAACCCTGGAAGGGAGATTAGGCTGCAGCCCTAGCTGGCACCTGTGGGTGTCACTCTACACTCCCCAGATCTTTTTTTTTCTTTTTTTTTTTGGAGACAGAGTCTCGCTTTGTTGCCCAGGCTGGAGTGCAGTGACGCGATCTCGGCTCACTGCAACCACCGAGTAGCTGGGACTACAGGCGCGCCTCACCACACCCAGCTAACTTCTGTATTTTCAGTAGAGACAGGGTTTTGCCATGTTGTCCAGGCTTGTCTTGAACTCCTGACCTCAGGTGATCCACCTGCCTCAGCCTCCCAAAGTGCTGGGATTACAGGCATGAGCCCCACCGCCTGGGCTACACTTCCCATATCTAATTCACCCACTTCATCCTCCCAACTACCCTTCTGGGGACCAGAAATGTGAGTCCCATTTTACAGGTAAAGACGCTGAGGTCGGGAGGGGGAGTAACTTGCCCCAGGTCACACAGCTCCGAAGCCCCACTAAGCCTGCGTCCAGGCCCCCTGGTGCTCAGGGCTATATGCACGGGGCTGGGCCTGCCTCTCTGGCGGGCGTGAGGTGGGGGATGCTTTAAAGAGGAGAAGGACATCAGCACGCTTCTCTCTCGGAGTAAAGAGTGCATCCAGGCCGGGCTCGGTGCCTCACGCCTGGAATCCCAGCACTGTCGGAGGCTGAGGCTGGCAGATCGTTTGAGGTCAGGAGTTCAAGACCAGCCTGGCCAACACGGGGAAACCCCGTCTCTACTAAAAACACAAAAATTAGCCAGACGTGGTGGTGGGTGCCTGTAATCCCAGCTACACAGGAGGCTGAGGCGGGTGAATCGCTTGAACCCAGGCAGTGGAGGTTGCAGTGAGCCGAGATGGTGTCACTGCACTCCAGTCTGGGCAACAGAGGGAGACTCCGTTTCACAACAATAACAAAAAAGAGTGTGTGTGACCTCCCAGGTGCAAATCCTTCACTCGCTTCTGATCTTCGCACCTGCTGTTCCTTGTTCTGGAAGGTTCTTCCTTCCATCTCTCATCTCTGCTTCCACCTCCTGCTCAAACTTCAGGCTCCGGGTCCATATCCCCTTGTTGGGCCGACTTTTCCTTCCCCTGCCAAAGGCTCAAAAGAGAAAATATTAATTTGCTATTATATTGATACATATTAATATTGAGAAACTAATATTAATATTTCTCAAAAGAGAAAAAAGGTTCAAAAGAGAAAATATTAATTTGCTATTATATTGATACATATTAATATTGAGAAACTAATATTAATATTTCTCAAAAGAGAAAATATTAATATTTGCAAATCATGTATGTGATAGAGGTCTAGGATCCAGAATATATAAATCGCTTTGTCAATTCATCAACGAAACAACAAGTAGCTCAACGAAAAATGGGAACAGGGGAACAGGCCGGGCACGGTGGCTCACACCTATAATCCCAGCACTTTGTGAGGCCGAGGTGGGTGGATCAGTTGAGCCCAGGAGTTCAAGACCAGCCTGGGAAACAGGACAAGACCCTGTCTCTCCAAAAAAAACAATTAGCCAGGCATGGGGGTGCGTGCCTGTAGTCCCAGCTACTCCGGAGGCTGAGGTGGGAGGATCGCTTGAGTCCGGGAGGGGTGTGGGATGTGCCCCTCGGGAGCTTAGGCAGAACTGGGGACTATTGAGGGCCTGAATTCATGGGGGTCTGGCCTAGTCTGCAGAGGGCTGGGGTCTCTGCCCAGGATGCTCAATACCCCTGCATGTGGGGAGGTGAGAAATGACCTTGACCCAGGATTAGGAGTGTGGCAGGAGCACAGGGGAGGCTGGAGTGTGGGGAGAGGGCACCCCCACGGAACCCACAGAATCCTTCACAGGAAAGAGCAGTACTCCGTTCCCAGGCGACAGAAATAGGATCCTTAGCGCCTCCTTCCTCCTCCCCCTGCCCAAGGTGCTCCCCTGCCTGAGGTGGGAGGCACAAGTTACAAGCAACTGCCCATCTGCACCCAGGAGGAAGCCCAGAGCAGGGCAGAGGTGCCCCGTCCCTCCCCTCCCCTCCCCTTCCCTCCCCTCCCCTACTTCCCCTCCCCCTCTCCCGTCCTCTTCCCTGCCCTCCCCATCCCTTCCTCCCCTCTTTTCTTCTTCTTCTTTTTTTTTTTTGAGACAGTCTCACTCTGTCGCCCAGGCTGGAGTGCAGTGGCGGCATGAGCACCTCTCACTGCAGCCTCCTGGGCTCAGGTAATCCTCCTGTCTCAGCCTCCTGAGTAGCTGGGATGACAGGCACATGCCACCATGCCTGACTAATCTTTGTATTTTTAGTAGAGCTGGAGTTGCACCATGTTGGCCAGGCTGGTCTCGAACTCCTGACCTCAAGTGATCTGTCTGCCTCTGCCTCCCAAAGTGCTGGGATGACAGGCGTGAGTCCACCATGCTGGGCTGCTAATGTGGGTTTCTAAGGTTCCAGCAGCAGCCTCCCTAAGCCTCCTGTTTAGAAGTCCTGGGTTCCCACCCTGTGTGGAGTAGAAGAGAAGGGCCTTTTCCAGGAGCACAGAGCTGCCAGCTCAGGCGGATCCCCTCAGCACCTCAGTCAGCCAGTGCTGTCTTTCTCTCTATCCATTTTATTATTATTATTATTATTATTATTATTATTATTATTATTATTATTATTTTAGACAGGGTCTCACTCTGT
>NC_045454.1:48676916-48686552 GCF_002776525.5 Piliocolobus tephrosceles
TCCTGCCTCAGCCTCCGGAGTAGCTGGGACTACAGGCGCCCGCCACCCCGGCCGGCTCGTTTTTTGTATTTTTAGTAGAGACGGGGTTTCACCGTGTTAGCCAGGATGGTCTTGATCTCCTGACCTCGTGATCCGCCCGTCTCGGCCTCCCAAAGTGCTGGGATTACAGGCTTGAGCCACCGCGCCCGGCCTAACTTTCATATTTCTAGTAGAGACGGAGTTTCACCACGTTGGCTAGGCTGGTCTTTAACTCCTGACCTCAAGTGATCTGCCCCTCTTTGCCTCCTAAGGTGCTGGCATTACAGGTGTGAGCCATCCAGCCTAGCCAAGTGACTATACTAAAAACCACTGAGGCTGGGTGAGGTAACTCATGCCTGTAATCCCAGCACTTTGTGAGGCCGAAGGGTGGATTGCTAGAGCTCAGGAGTTCCAGACCAGTCTGGGCAACATGGTGAAACCCTGTTTCTACTAAAACACAAAAATTAGCCGGGCGTGGTGGTGGGCGCCTGTAGTCCCAGCTACTCAGGAGGCTGAGGCACGAGAATCAGTTGAACCTGGGAGGTGGAGGCTGCAGTGAGTTGAGACTGTACTGCTGTACTCCAGAGTGAGACTGTCTCCAAAAGAGAAAAAACCACTGAACTATATACTCTAAATGGGTGAATTGCACAGTATGTGAATTATATCTCAATAAAGCTGTTAAAAAAAAAAACAAAAAAAAAACTTCCACCCTCTCACGTTTTGACACAGACTAACCGCCTATCTCTACTGAGATAGGTTATTGATATTGACATGCAAATAGTCACGCCCTTATCCTACCTGACCAGCACCAAGCACCAGCCGCACCTTGACCGGGCCCTGTGGGGGTGCTGGGGACAGGAAGCCAGTGGGTCCCAGTCCCTGCTCTCGCGTGAGTAGCTCAAGCCCCAGGCCCCTACCAAGCGGGAAGGACCTAAGGGTGGGGTCGGGATGGAGGTGGGGTGGGACAGGGCCATGACCAGCTGAATTTTCTAGCAGTCTGGATCTGCTAGCGGACAGAGCTCCAGCCTCTGCTGGGGGTTCTGGGGGACAGTGGCTCACCCCAGGCCCGGGACACGGGCAGCCCAGAGCCTCCTTCCCGGTGGTTTCTGGGCCAAGGGTCTCTCCCTGGCCACAGAAGTGGAGCGGCCGACATCCTGTTCTGCCTGGGACTTTGCCCCGCCCCCTCCCACGGGGACATGATGGGATGGTCCACGGTGCTGGAGGAGCCTTTGAACTTCCCAGCGCCGGATGGGGTGTACGTGATTCTTAGCCCCACTTTTGGGTAACTGGGGGGTCCAGGAAAGGAGGCCCAGGGATAGTAGGAAATTGCTTCTCCCACCCAAGGTCACACAGGGAGAATTTGACCTTGACCCCGTGACCTTGACTTCCAGTATCCGCCCCCGGGCCAGAGGAAGGTCAGGAAAAGGAGCGGCAGGTGGGGGACCCCTCCCCGGCCCTGGACCTGATGATGCCACCCTCCCCAGCTCTGTCCCTCTCTCCTCTCTCTGTCCCCAGACCTGAAAGTGAAACCGGTGATACCAAAGTGAAACCAAAGCCCTGGTCCCCGCAGCCAAGCCCGGCTGGCAGAGACAGAGAGACGGAGAGGGGGCCAGGGGCCAGCCCACGTGGCAGGTGGGCTGGAGGGAGGGAGGACTCTGCTCTTTAAATTGCGGTGATTCTTAAAAACAGAACAAACCCGGGACGTATGACTGGACCAGAACCGCAGCCATGATCTCCCTCCCACGGCCCCGCCCCCACCCCAAGTCTGGAGTGAGTCTTCAGCTCCACGCTGGGGTGCCATGTGGAGGATTCTGCACAATTGGGGGCTGAGGGAGAGGAGAGACTGGCCTTGTCCATTGTTGGGGGGTCCCCGTGGTGTGAGGATGACCCTTGGGGTTCATCTCCAGGGTCCAGGAATCACCCCAAAGTAGGTAAAGCCAGGGGCCAGGGTCCCCCCCTTATCCCAGAATAGGGACTGTCTGCTTTGGACAAGGGCTTGACCCCAGGCGTGGTGGTAGAAGGCGGTGGATGGCTGAAGTCCTGCCTTGTCCAGAGGTCACTGGCCAGCGGCTTTTCTTCTCTGCAGAGCACAGAGAGGGGAGAAGTGTGCAGGTACCTTCTACAGGGAGCAAGACTGAAGTGAGACCCAGGCTAGAATTTTGGCCCCTCAGTGCGGTGGACACGATGGGGCCGGATCGACCTCTGGGGCGGGTCCGTCCTGGGCACTGCAGGGTGCTGAGCTGTGTCTCTGGCCTCCACCCACCCCCTCCCCAATCACGACACCTAAAACTGTCTCCAGATATCACCCAGTGTCCCCTGGAAGGAGGCAGAGTCAGTCCAGATGAGACCTCCTGAGCTAAAGGGTACTGGGCCATAGAGAGAGGTCGAGACTGGGCCCTGAGCCATGATCCAAAAGGGCAGCAGGCCCTGGGCTTTGGAGCTCTGTGGCCAGGTCCTGAGAGGTGCCTGGGAGGCAGCCATCCAGTCTGGAAGACAGAGGTTGGGGCAAGAGGCTGCTGCTTAGGTGCAGAGAGAAGCCTGGGCCGGGTAAAAACGGGGCAGAAGGACCCATTGCACAGATGGGAATACTGAGTGGTGTGGTGGAGACAGACCCCGTCCCAGCATCGCTACCAGGGCTTCTGACTTCTGGAACTAATTGAAGTTGCCTCTTAGCTGCCCAGTGAAAATACCCAGGCACCATCTTCCCAACCACTGTGAATTCAGAGGCCACGGAGAAGTCGGCAGCTCAGAAAGTATTTCTCCTAGGCCGGGCACGGTGGCTCACACCTGCGATCTCAGGACTTTTGGAGGTCGAAGCGGGTGGATCACCTGAGCTCAGGAGTTCGATACCAGTATGGCCAACAGGGTAAGACCACATCTGTAGTAAAAATGCAAAAGTTAGCCAGGTGTGGTGGCACATACCTATAATGCCAGCTACTCAGGAGGCTGAGGCAGGAGAATCGCCCAAACCCAGGAGGTGGAGATTGCAGTCAGCCGAGATCACACCACTGCACTCCAGCCTGGGTGACAGAACGAGACTCAGTCTCAAAAAATAAAATAATAAATAAATAAATTGAGATATAATTCACATACCAGAATATGTACCATTTATTTATTTATTTATTTATTTATTTATTTATTTATTTATTTATTTATTTATTTATTATTTTTTTGAGACAGAGTTTCACTCTTGTTGCCCAGGCTGGAGTGCAATGGCGCCATCTTGGCTCACTGCAACCTCTGCCTCCCTGGTTCAAGCGATTCCCCTGCCTCAGCCTCCCAAGTAGCTGGGATTACAGGCACGCACCACCACGCCTGGCCAATTTTGTACTTTTAGTAGAGAGGTTTCTCAGTGTTGGTCAGGCTGGTCTCTAACTCCCGACCTCAGGTGATCCACCTGCCTCGGCCTTCCACAGTGTTGGGATTACAGGCGTGAGCCACCGTGCCCGGCCTTATTTATTTATTTACTTTATTTGAGACAGAGTCTCGCTCTGTTGCCCAGACTGGAGTGCAATGGCGCAATCTCGCTTCACTCCAACCTCTGCCTCCCGGATTCAAGTGATTCTCCTGCCTCAGCCTCCCAAGTAGCTGGGATTACAGGCACCCACCACCACACCTGCCTGATTTTTGTACTTTTAGTGGAGATGGGGTCATCATGTTGGCCAGGCTGGTCTTGAACTCCTGACCTCAGGTGATCCAGCTGCCTCGACTGCCCAAAGTGCTGGGATTCCAGACGTGAACCACCACGCCCAGCTCATTTTTTTATTTGTAATGGAGATGGGGTGTTGTCATGTTGGCCAGGCTGGTCTTGAACTCCTGACTTCAGGTGGTCCGGCCACCTCAGCTTCCCTAAGTGCTGAGATTACAGGCATGAGCCACCGTGCCCAGCCTTGAGCCTGCCCTTTTTAAAGGATGAGATTCAGTCATTTTCAATACATTCACAAAGTTGTGCAACTGTCACCATTATCTAGTTGCAGAACCTATCACCCCAAAAAGGAAGCCCCGTCCCCATTGGCAGTCACTACCCATCCCCCTCCCAGCACCCACGCACCCCCTTCCTTCCTCTGTGGCTGGGTCTGTCCTGGACATTTCACAGAAATGGGATCACACGCTGTGTGGCTTTTTGTGTCTGGCTTCCCTCACTGAGTGTGACGTCCTCAGGGTTCATCCACGCGGTGGCCTGAGTCACAGCCTCCTTCCTTTTCATGGCTGAATCCAGGACACTTTAAATAAAATCCACAGCCTGCACCACGGCCCACAGGTCCCCACTGGATGCCCTCTGGCTCCCAACTGCAGCCACCCTGGTCACCTTGGCTGTTCCTCTCACCTAGGAAACACATGGACGTCCTCAGCTGATTCTATCTTCATTCAGATCTCTGCTCATGGCCGGGCGCAGTGGCTCACCCCTGTAACCCTAGCACTTTGGGAGGCCAATGTGGGTGGATCACATGAGGTCAGGAGTTCAAGACCAGCCTGACCAACATGGTGAAACCCCATCTTTACGAAAAATACAGAGTAGCCAGGCATGGTGGCAGGAGCCTGCAATCCCAGCTATTTGGGAGGCTGAGGCAAGAGAATCTCTTGAACCCGGGAGGCGGAGGTTGGAGTGAGCCGAGATTGCACCACTGCACTCCAGCCTGGGTGACAGAGCAAGACTCTATCTCCAAAATGAAAGAAAGAAAAGAAAGGAGGCCAGGTGCAGTGGCTCAAGCCTGTAATCCCAGCACTTTGGGAGGCCAAGGTGGGCGGATCACGAGGTCAGGAGATCGAGACCATCCTGGCTAACACGGTGAAACCCTGTCTCTACTAAAAATACAAAAAATTAGCCGGGCGTGGTGGCGGGCGCCTGTGGTCCCAGCTACTCGGGAGGCTGAGGCAGGAGAATGGTATGAACCCGGGAGGTGGAGCTTGCAGTGAGCTGAGATCGCGCCACTGCACTCCAGTCTGGGACACACAGCAAGACTCCGTCTCAAAAATAAAAAAAAAGAAAAAAAAAAAAAAAAAAAGAAAGGGAAGGGAAGGAAGGAAGGAAGGAAGGAAGGAAGGAAGGAAGGAAGGGTCTCTGCTCAAACATCACTTCCTTTGAAGAAATCATTGATCTTTTTTTTTATTTTTCTTTTTTGTAGAGGCAGGGTCTCTCACTATGTTGCCCAGGCTGATCTTGAACTCCCAGGCTCAAGCAATCCTTTAGCTTTGGCCTCCCAAGGTGCTGGAATTACAGACGTGAGCCACCTTGTCGGCCTTTCAGGACTATTTAAAAAATAAAATAGCCTCTAGGCACAAGTAGGTTTTGTCTGATTCTGTGGGATCTCTGTGTCTTTTGCTATCTTTGAATTGTTTCACAACTCCGTAAGTTGTTGAAAACTGATAATAATTGCAACGATTTTTGTCCACAAGAAAACAAATTGTGTATCGTGTCTTCCTTCTATTTGTAGATTCATTCTAGCCTATTTCTTTTTTTCTTTTTCTTTTCTTTTTTTTTTTTGAGACAGAGTTTTGCTCTTGTCGCCCAGGCTAGAGTGCAATGGCACGATCATGGCTCACTGCAACCTCCACCTCCCAGGTTCAAGTGATTCTCCTGCCTCAGCTTCCTGAGTAGCTGGGATTACAGGCATGTGCCACCACGCCTGGCTAATTTTGTATTTTTAGTAGAGACGGGTTTCACCATGTTGGTCAGACTGGTCTCAAACTCCTGACCTCAGGTGATCCACCTGCCTCGGCCTCCTCAAATGCTGGGATTACAGGTGGGAGCCACCATGCCCAGCCTATTATTATTATTTTAAATTTTAGAGATGGAGTCTTGTTCTGTTCAGGCTGCAGTGCAGAGGATACTGACAGACACGATCATAGCACACTATAGCCACCAGTTCCTGGGCTCAAGTGATCCTCCTGCTTCAGCCTTCCACATATCTGGGACTATAGACATGCACTACTATGCTTGGTTCCTAATTATGAAAAAAAAAAATTCCCTGGCGTGGGGTGGTGGCTCATGCCCGTAATCCCAGCACTTTGGGACGCCACGGCAGGCAGATCACCTGAGGTCAGAAGTTAGAGACCAGCCTGGCCAACATGGTGAAACCCCATCTCTACTAAAAATACAAAAATTAGCTGGGGGTGGTAGCAGGTGCCTGTAATCCTGGCTACTCAGGAGGCTGAGGCAGGAGAATCACTTGAATCAGGAGGTGGAGGTTGCAGTGAGCTAAGATAAGGTGGCACCATTGCACTCCAGCCTGGGCAACGGGGCGAGACTCCGTCTCAAAAACAAACAAACAAACAAAAAACAATTCCCCAGGACTGGTCCTGATATTTCCATTCCTATGGCTTGCTTTTCTCATTGCACTCATGGTGTCTGGAATTGTTATATTCATTTGTCTTCTTTCTTACTATCTTTAGCCTCCTCTAGCCTGTATGCTGGAGAGCAGGGACTTGGCCCATGGAAAGCACATGGTCCATTTTTGTCCAGTGAATAAATGAGATAGGAAGGCATGGCCGGGCACGGTGGCACATGCCTATAATCCCAGCACATTGGGAGGCCAAGGCGGGTGGATCATTTGAGCCCAGGAGTTTGAGACCAGCCTAGGCAACACGGTCAGACTCTGTCTTTATCTACAAAAAGAAAAAGAAAAATAATTAAGCCGGCATGGTGGCTCAAGCCTGTAATCCCAGCACTTTGGGAGGCCGAGGTATGTGGAACACCTGAGGTCAGAAGTTCGAGACTATCCTGACCAACAGGGAGAAACGCCGTCTCTACTAAAAATACAAAATTAGTCGGGTGTGGTGGTGTGCGCCTGTAATCCCAGTTACTCGGGAGGCTGAGGCAGGAGAATAGCTTGAATCTGGGAGATGGAGGTTGTGGTGAGCCGAGATCATGCCATTGCACTCCAGCTTGGGCGACAAAATCAAAACTCTGTCTCTAAACAAATAAATAAATAATAGGTCGGGCATGGTGGTTCATGCCTGTAATCCCAGCACTTTGCAAGTCCGAGGTGGGTGGATCACAAGGTCAGACGTTCATTGACCTAATAATGGAAGCTGGGTGCAGTGGCTCATGCCTGTAATCCCAGCACTTAGGGAAGCTGAGGTGGGTGGATCACCTGAGGTCAGGAGTTCGAGACCAGCCTCGCCAACATGGCGAAAGCCTGTCTCTACTAAAAAATACAAAAATTAGCCTGGCGTAGTGGCAGGTGCTTGTAATCTCAGCTACTTGGGAGGCTGAGGCAGGAGAATCGCTTGAACCTGGGAGGTGGAGGTTGCGGGTGAGCTGAGATTGTGCCACTGCACTCCAGCCTGGGCGACACAGGAGACTCTGTCTCAAAAAAACAACAACAAAGAAAGAAAATAAAAATACCAATGGACACTGGAATTGTTTCCACCTTTTGGCTGTTGTGAATTATGCTGTTATAATACATTCTATTTCATTATTATTATTATTCATTTATTTTTAAAAAATGGAGATGGGACCAGGCACTGTGGCTCATGCCTGTAATCCCAGCACTTTGGGAGGCCAAGGTGGGTGGATCATGAGGTCAGGAATTTGAGACCAGCCTGGCCAATACGGTGAAACTCCATCTCTAGTAAAAATACAAAAATTAGCTGTGCATGGTGGCATGCACCTGTAGTCCCAGCTACTTGGGAGGCTGAGGCACAAGAATTGCTGGAACCCGGGAGGTAGAGGTTGCAGTGAGCTGAGATCGCGGCACTGCACTCCAGCCTGGGAGACAGAGCGAGACTCCGTATCAAAATAAATAAATAAATAAAAATAAAATAAAATATTACAGAATTCACAGCAAAGTCTAGTCAACAGAACTGAAATTCAAGTCCCCCCAATCACTCCCTATGTGTCTTTGATAAGTTACTCCTCCTCCCTGGTCCCCTGTCTACATCTACCCACCAAGGATAATAACCCTGGCTATGGCCGGGTGCAGTGGCTTATGCCTGTAATCCCAGCATTTTGGGAGGCCGAGGCAGGCAGATCACCTGAGGTCGGGAGTTCAAGACCAGCCTGAATAACGTGCAGAAATCCTGTCTCTACTAAAAATACAAAATTAGAGGCCGGGCACAATGGCTTATGCCTGTAATCCCAGCATTTTGGGAGGTCAAGGTGGGCAGATCACGAGGTCAGGAGTTCGAGACTAGCCTTGCCCACATGGTGAAACCCCATCTCTACTAGAAATTTAAACTTAGCCGGGCTTGGTGGTGCGCGCCTGTAATCCCAGCTACTCAGGAGGCCGAGGCAGGAGAATCGCTTGAACCCAGGAGGCAGAAGTTGCAGTAAGCCGAGATCGCGCCATTGCGCTCCAGCCTGGGCAATAGAGAGAGATTTCGTCTCAAAAACAAAACAAAAAAAATAGCCGGGCATAGTGGCACATGCCTGTAATCCCAGCTACTCAGGAGGCTGGGGCAGGAGAATCACTTGAACCTGGGAGGTAGAGGCTGTGATAAGCCAAGATTGTGCCATTACACTCCAGCCTGGGCAATGAGAGTGAAACTTCATCTCACAAACAAACAAACAGAAAACCCCTGGCTACACAGAGACAAAAATAATAGACGTGGCCCAAACATTAATAATATAATCACACCTATCATGTATTGAAGACCTCCCTGGTGCAGGGGTTGTGCTGTCTCAGTGTTCCATGCACCGTCTCATTTCTCCCTTGTCACAACCCTAGGAAGTTGCATTGATTCTTCTCTCCAAAGACGTCTAAGGATCAGAGAGGTTAAGCAACCTTCCCAAGATCACACAGCAAATCAATCTTTTATACCTTATTAAGTTTTCAAATAGTATCAACTCGGTTTTTTTTTTTTTTTTTTTTTTGGTTGGGGGGAGGAAAAAGGAAGTGAAGGGCAGAGGTCAGGAGGAAGCTTTGGGTCCCCTTCGTTCTGTTTTCATGACGGGGTGGGGGCGTGGTTTGGGGTGTGCCACATCCTGGCACTTACTGAAGGACCTCCCTTCGGTCCCCCGGCAGTGTCCAGAGACATGTGAATGATGGATTTAACATCCTTGCTCCTTGTCCATCTCTGGGCCTCAATTCCATCAACTGTATGATGGAAATTGTGGTCTCTGCTTTTTCTCGGGGCTGCGATGAGGATTAGGGTAAATGCCTGTCTTACACAGAAGTCCCTGTCCCTTCTGAGTCATCTTCTCACCGTGGAGAATCTGTGTGGGGCTTTCTCTATCCTTTTCCTGCAGGATCGGATCTGAGGCTGGCGGTACAGGAGGGGAAACTGAGTCACCTGCTGCTCCTGGTGTGGGGGAGGTTAGACCATGTAGAGCTTAGAGCCTGGGCGTCTCGCTGGCACGATGGTTCATGCCTGTCATCTCAGCACTGTGGGAGGCTCAGGGGGGAGGATCACTGAAGCCCAGGAGTTTGAGACCTGAGAAACAGCAAGACGCCCCCCGCCCCCGCCCGGCCCCACCAAATCCCTAATTAAAAAAAAAAAAAAAAAAAAAAAAAAGCCAGGCACGGTGGTCCACACCTGTAATCCCAGCACTTTGGGAGGCCAAAGCAGGTGGATTGCCTGAAGTCAGGAGTTGGACACCAGGCTGGCCAACATGGCAAAACCCTGTCTCTACTAAACACACGCACACACACACACACACACACACACACACACACA
>NC_045454.1:48686652-48714489 GCF_002776525.5 Piliocolobus tephrosceles
CACACACACACACACACACACACACACACAAATTAGCTGGGCGTGGTGGCAGGTGCCTGTAATCCCAGCTACTCAGGGGGCTGAGGCAGGGGAATTGCTTGAACCGGGGAGGCGGAGGTTGCAGTGAGCCAAGATCGTGCCATTGCACTCCAGGCTGGGCAACAGAGCAAGTCTGCCTTAAAAAAAAAAAAAAAAAAAAAAGGCCCGGGCATCATTTGCAGAAATCCAAACACAACAGTGGGATCTGGAAGAATCGTGCTTCAGCGTGGCCTCCTGGTCCCCAGGCTGATGGCTGGTGGCTGAAGGAAGAAGGGCTTCTATCCAAGGCAGGGTCCTTGGAGCAAAGTCCCTGGGTGACACCCTCGCCCTAGATCCACGCGACCCCTCCCTGGGTCCCTTCCCACCTACTCGGCTGGTTTCAGGCTGCGAGTCCTGAGACAGTCCACTTCCCCTCCGGGGGGCCCTCCCGGGTTTCCCCTCGTAGCCAGATTATTACAAAAGCCACTTCAACCCGTTTGGGTGTTGAAAGGCGCTTTTAATAAATTGTGTGAAGAAGTTATAAACTGTGTCTCTCGCAGGAGAGGCTTTGAAGTCGGAGGACAGGCTGGGTACACTACACCCAGACCGGTGGTAGTTCCCGCTGTCAGGTGGTGTTGGTACTAAAAATGACAAATAATAATAAAACATAATAATGACCCTGGGATTAGGTTAGAATGAAGGCACAGCGAGCACCGGAACAGGGTCACCCACTGGATAAGTGCTCAGTAAACGGCAGCTAAAGCAGCTGTCAGCACTCCCGGTCCGGAGGAATGAGGAAGGGGAAACTGAGTCCCGGAGCCCCCCAGGCGCCTGGTCGCACCAGCCAGCCCTCCCCGGGCCGGGCCAGGACGTTCTCGCCACTCGTGCCCTCCTCCCCCTTCCCCGTCCCCCGCCGGACCTCTCCCACGACCGGGGAGGAAGTGGGAGAAACGGACAGGGGAAAAAAAAAAAAGAGCTGGGCCAACGCCTCCCCACTTCCCACCTCCGCCCCTCGCGAGTCATGCAGACCCCCTTGTGCCAAGGAGCAGCCCGCGCGGACCCAGGCGTCCAGGGTCCGGTCCCCGTCCCGCCCCGCGGCCCGCAGCCGGGTGGGGGAACTCGCGAAGCCGGGAAAACAACCGCCCTCCCCGCCCCTCGCCAACCCCTTCCCCCGCTGACGCCCCTAGCGCAGCGGGGTGGAGGCGACTCCTTTATATAATCGCGGGAGGGCAGGTTGGTGGTTTCATTTAGGGACCCGGGAGCCCCGCGGACCCGAGCTGTCCTTGGCAAGGCCACCCCCCGGGGTCCCCGGCGCGGCAAGTCCCACTGAGGCCCGGGGAGGCCCAGCATCTGGCCTGCGGCGGGGGGGCCCCACCGCCTCGCCCCCCACCCACCCCCGGCAGCCCGGGCCGCGCGACCCACACGCCCGCGTCGCTCCTCGCTGTGCGCACCGCGCTCCCCGCCCCCGCTGCCATCCTGCCACGCCCCGGGCGTCGGGGGCACAGCCCGCGCCCCCCCGCACCCCGCCCCTGCGCAGAGGCTGGGGGCCTGTTTATCTGGAGGCCCCCACCCCCCTCCACCCCGGGGGGCCCGCTCCCCCCGCGCCCGGGGGAGCTCTGGGGCCAGATAAGCTGGCAAGCTGGCACGGCGCCGCGCGGCGGGGCGGAGAGGTCAGAGGCGGGGGGGCGCGCCGGGGCGGGCCGGACCCCCCCCCACTTGACAAAACCTAATAACAGCCCGGTCTCCCCGGCGCAGCGGGCGAAGCCCCACGGGAGGGCAGAGACGTGGCAAGAGGGGACCTGCCGAGCCTGTTCTGGCCTCTGAGGCCGGGCTGGGGGGGGGGGCGGGCTGGGCGTGGGGGGGCCGGCGGCTGCGGCACCTTTAAGACAAGGGAGGACCCCTCTTGCCCTCGGAGAAACCAGGAAGGGAGTCGCGAGCATCATACGGGGCTTTGGCTGTACTGTACAGTTACTGTAGGGGCAGTGACGCCGCCGCCGCCGCGCGAGGGAGCGACCAGGGCAGCGCGACGCGGGCAGAGCGAGCGCCGCGGACCCCGGAGGCGAGCGGCCGAGGGAGCCCAGTCCCAACTCCGGGCCCCGGCCCCGCGCGCCCCGGCCCGGCCCCGCGAGGTAAGTCAGCGCCCGGCGCGGCCCCCGGCACGGAGTGCAGGGCGGGGACGAGCGGGGGTCGCTGCGCCCATCGCTGCCCCCTCGGGAAGGGGAGATCCAGGGGGCCGGGGACGTTCCCCCAAGTTTCAGAGGAGGGGGTGGTTGGCAGCTGCCCGGAGGCTGGAGGCGCCCTGGATCCCGAGCGCGGGGAGGGGGCGCCGCCCGGGAAGGGGAGATTGGGGGCTAAGTGCATGGGCTTGTGCGCCAGCACCCCCCAACCCGGGTGCATGGCTTTTCGGGGCTCCCAGGCGCGCGGGGAGCGGGGGAGGGGAAGCAGGGCTGCATTGAGGGTGGGGGGAGCCGGCGTGGGGAGATAGGGGGGCGCGTCGCCTGCTAAGTTTCCAGCTGAAGACGAGGGGCGCTCTCGCCCCCCGGGGGCCTATTCGGTGCTGCGTGCATACGTTGGAGTTGGCCAGGATTGAGCTCCATGGGGGATGGGGGGGAGGGGGGTTGAAAAAACAGGGAGGGGGGCTTTGGAAAGGAGGGGGAAGGGGTGGGGTGTTCGGGTGGGCGGGCGGGGCCGCGGGGACCTCTGGGCGTCGTAGTCCCCCCGCCGTTTGCAGCCGGCAGGTGGCAAGCGGCTTGGACTACAAGTCCCAGGGTGCCCCGCGCCGGCAGCCCGCCGCGGCCCGCGGGTAGGGGCGGTGCGGAGGAGGGGCGGTGAGCGGCAGGCCGGAGAGCCAATGGGCGAGGGCCGATCGCGCGGCGCGGCGCGGGGGCGGGGCCGGCCGGCCCGGGGGCGGGACCTGGAGCCGGGCTCCCCTCGCCGGGGGCCGGTGGCGGTCCCGGCTTCCGGCTGCGCGGCCCGCGGGCCGGCCCCCTCCCCGCCCCGGGGCCCCTCCCCGCCTGGTTGTGTAACCGTCCCCAGCCCCCCTCCCCTCGGCCCCCCGCCCGTGGGGGGGGGGTCACGCTCCCCAGGGAGGGCGGCGGCCCGGGCGGCCGCGCGGTGCAGGCGAGCCCGGGGATGCGCGGCCTAGCGCAGGCCGGGCCCGGGCGTGGGGGAGGCGGGCGGGCGGACCCAGATCCGGGGTAATTTGCATCGCCCTCCCCCCAGCCCGGGTGGGGATTGGCCGCCGGCGGCGGGGGGTGGCGCGGGGCCAGGCTCACTGCCGCCTCCCGGCCCCTCGGAGGGAGCCAGCCCAGCCGCAGCCGCCGCCACCGCCGCCGCCGGGGCCGGGCCCCCTCGCCGCTGCCCCGGGAAGGAGGTAGGAGCCCCCCGCGCGGGCGAGGCGGCGGGGGCCCGCGGGCCGAGCGGGGGCCGCGCGCTGCGGCCAGGGCGGGGGAGGGGGCCGCTTCCTGCCCCCGCCCGGGCCTGACTCAGCCCCGGGTAGGGGGCCCGGCCTGGCCCCTCGCCCTGCCCGGACGGCCGTCCGGCTCCGACCCGTGGGAGGGGGCGGAGAGAGCACCCCAGTCCCCGCCGTCCGCGCCCCCAAAGCGCGTGACCCCATCTCCTCTGGCCCGGACCCCCCCTCCTTCCCCTTGACGCCACCACCACGTGCGAAGCCTCAGCCCGGGCAGGGGAGGGGGGAGCTGGTGGGATCCGGCCCCCTCCCTCCCGCTCCCTACCTCCCGGGCGGGAGACCCAGTCCCCCCGGGCCTGGGAGCCTGGCCGGGGGCTGCGCCGAGCGCAGGAGCGGGTGCCCCCCCAGGGCCCGGGCCTCTGCGGGTTCTGGGAGGCGCTGCCCGGGCTGGCTGGCGGGGGCGCACGGTGGGCCGCGGCGGGAGGGTGCTGTCCACCGGGGCCCGGGCACCCAGTCGGCGCCCACTAAATGTTGGCGGAATGCAGCCAGGAGTTGGCGGCGAGGCGGGGGGAGGCAGCAACTCTTCTCCCCCCTAGCCAGGCGGCGGAAGTCACAGAGGTGCTGGTGCCCCTGCCACCCGCGGTACCCACCTGGCTCACCCATGGGTGGCGAGCTCGTTGGGCCCCCCCACCTCCCTGCCAGCTGCCTCCGGAGAGGGCGTCGGGATTCCGTGTCAGCCCCCCCGCCCCAACCCCAGAACTGGACCAGGGCGTAACCCTGAGCGTGCCGCTCCCACACTGGGGGTGCCTCCCCACCACCGGCCGATCACTTCCTATTGGCAAGCTGGTCTGGGAGAGGTCCCGGGGAGGCCAGGCTGGGGCAGGGGCCCAGGCCAGGCCAGGCCTAGGCCCAGCCCTGCTGCTGTGGGAGCCTGAGGGCTTCAGGCCGGGGGCGTTTGTCCCCGAGGGCCACCCCCCACGGGGCCCCGAGAGCACCTATCGGCGAGGCCGGGGCCTCTGTTTACCACCAGCCATCGCTGTGGAGACAGAGCCTGGGGGAGAAGGGGGGGCAGGAGCCGGCCGCTGTAAAAGCGAAGTCTAAGGAAAGAAGAGCCATCCGGGACAGTGACATTTTAATCCGTGGGTCGGTCCGGGGGGTATTTATTATTCAGTTCCGATTGGCTGCGTGGCGGCCAGTCAGCACCCGGGTCCGGGCGGGCAGCCACGCATCGGCAGAGGCCCGCGGGCGGCCGCAGGCGGTGGATGGGTCCTTTGCTCTGTGCGGGAGACAGGCCCGGCTGAGGCAGAGCGCAGTCTGGGGCCTGGTGGGGAAGGTTCCTGGGGTGATCACAGTCCCTCCTGGGTTTTTTTGTTTGTTTGTTTGTTTTCTTTCCTTGAGTCCCTCTGACCTATACCTGGGTCCACCTGGTGGCAGATCCCCGTTGCCATAGGAGGAGGAAACTGAGGCCAGGAGGGGAGGTCGCATGTGAGCTTGGAAACTCTGGAGGTTAGAGCAAGCCTCGGAGCAGGTGCTGGTGCTGGGCAGGGGAGACTGAGGTGTAAGGGGAAGCAGAGAGCGGCCCAAGGTCACCCAGGTGGAGTCAGAGCTGCCCCCTGTGCACCATCCTTCCAGCTCGGGGCCTGTCCAAAGGTGTGTGGTGGCTGAGGGGCGCCTGCCCACCTGTCTTTGAGCAGAGCCAGAGGTTGGCAGTAGAGGCTTAACTGCAGGCACCTGCCTGCAAATGGAGCGTCACCGACACAGGCTTATTAAACCCTGTGTCCGAAGATGACATTGAGGCTCAGAGAGGGCCAGCATGGCTCCCAAGGTCACACAGCACGAGCCACAGCCCTCTCTCCTCCCTGCCTCACCAGGCAGGCCCTTGCTGGCACACGTGCGTACGAGGCCCCTCTCCAATCCTGCCGAGCAGGGCTCTGGGTTTTACGACCAGAGGAGACCGAGGTCACCTCACCAGAGCCAGCCCTCTGCAGCCCAGATGCTCCAAGGAGGGCTCCTCGGGTTGGAATGCCGGCACGCTTGCTCGGCGACATTGGACGAGCCCCGTGACCCCTGCAGCTGGGGTGCACTGTGTGCGTGGGACTGAGGAGGGTCCCCCAGCTGGTGCCTGCAAAGTCACCCGTGTTGTCTTTTCTCCTCTGTGGCGGAAACTCCCAGGTCAGCTCAGGGCATGGCAGAGACCTGAGTGTGGGGTGTGGGTCAGAGCTGTGTGAGACACCTGCACCCCTGCCTGTCACCTGCCAGACCATAAACCGCCCTGCAGCAGCCCTGGGCAACAAGGACCAGAGGAACGAGCTTGGGTGGGGGTGAGCAAGGTCCAATCCCAGCCCAGCCCTTGGGCCTACCCCTGGCAGTCACCCCCCCTCTGCCAGCCTCAGTCTTCTCATCGGGACAGTGGGGAGATGGTCGTCAGTCCTAGAGGGTTTGCTTACTGGGGCCTTGGGAATGTTTGTTGAGCGACTGCTGTGCACTGTGTCAGGCCCGTGGGGAGCTGTCTTGAGAGCTGCAGGGGCAGAGGCCCCTCCCTGGGCGGCCCATGTCAGCTGGACTCCAGCCCTGCCCCGGGCTCCCTTGCAAGGAGACTCTGAGGGTATGACAATAAGCCGTCCTTCCTCTCAGCCCCCAGGGTAGGGGGATTTCATCTCCTGCTGGTATCCGGGGGCCAGGAAAGGGGATGAAAGGAGCTGTGGGAGGACTAGTCAGGCAGGCCAGAGCCAGACGGACGGCCTCAAATTCCAGTTCTGCTGTGTGACCCTGGCCAAGCCGCTCCCCCTCTCTGATCCCATTCCCCATCTGCAAAATGGGGCACGGACACAGATCCTGCCTTCCAGCGCTGTGGGCGCCGGCGCATACCATGGGTCTCTGGGGCGATTATGAGGCCCAGCCTCCCCCAGCTACTCGGAGGAGCGGCTCTGGCCCTTGGGCCCCCAGCACCGAGTCCAGAGCCCCAAAGCGCAGAAGGCGCCCCTCAGAGAATCCGGCGCTCAGGAGGAGCGTGGCCAAAGGACCGGCCCCTCCATCTGTCCCCCCAGCAGGCTGTGGACGGCCACTCAGTGGAAGTGTCGCCACCCACGCCTTTCTGGTTTGACTGGAAAACAAGGCCCACCCCACCTATCAGGATGGCTGAGAGAAGGATCCGGCCGGATTCTGCAGGCCGCCGGCCTCCCAGGCTGAGCCTTCCACCTGCTCAGGAGAGGGTGGGGGTGGGGCAGGTATCTCCAGGTGACAAGCAGGCCTCCCTCAGGGGAGGGAGAGAGAGGTCACCCCGGCCTCTCACAGGCATCTCGGCTAAGCAGGTGCAGCCTGGGCTGATGGCAGGGTGGACAAGGATGGGCTTCTGAAAGTCTGGCCTTGCTTGCCCCCAGTGACGGGAAGCTCAGCCCCTCCACTGTCAAGTTGTGAAGATTTCTCTTGAAACCTGGGCTCGGGCTGCAGTCTGGGCTTCCTGGCCCGTGATACCTCAGAGTGTGGGAACAGGGTGGGCCTCAGTCCCACCCATGATTGGGCGTCAGATAGGATCCTCCTGGCCTCCTCGTCGCTGCCCCCCTCCCCGCTGTCACACTTCCCACTGGGCCCCCGCTGCCTTCCTGCCTCTGGCCCTTTAAGTCCCGGGCAGGAAGCCCCTCCCCATTTAGGGCAATAAATGGACACGTAAAATGGCCGAGGGCCTGTTTGCTCCATGTCTGGCCTAGAGGGAGGCTTGCGGGCGAGGGCAGGCGGGCAGGGGGCGGGCTGGCAGCTGGCAGCCACCCCAGGCCGTTGGTGCCCCCCGATCGGGACACTGCATTCCTGTCCCATTAAACCCAGGCCGAGGACTGGGCCAGGCGGGGCTTGGCACCAGGTCAGGGCGGGGTTACCCGTCGGGACTAACCTTGCAACACAGGCCTCTGGGCGGGGAGGGGGCGGGGGCTGCCGGGTGCGGGCCTGGCAGCCGCACCTGCACACCAGGCTTGCAATGTGACCTTGGGCTGGCCGCCCACCCTCTCTGGACCTGGTTTCCCCTTCCAGCTTCCTCCTCAGACCCCACCACTCACTCCCTTGGTAGGTGAGGAGGGGACTGAATTCCCGGAATAGCATTCAGGAGCAAAGTTCCCATCCGTGAGGGGCGGTGAACGGCCTGGCGATGTGTTTTGGGGACTGGCTCTGGCGCGCTGTAGGTCCCTGGGCTAAGTTTGCTGAATGGATGTGAGCGGGGACCCTGACCACAGTGGGGGGCCCCTTTCCACTGTCACGACCCCCACCCCCCCAGGAGACGGAGGCTCAGAGAGGTCTCGCATCTTGCCCAAGGTCACACAGCGTGGAGGTGGGGGAGCCGAGGCTTGAACCCCAGCTGCTCTGTGCAGCACGTAGGAGGAGTGAGAGGTCCCTTTGGCCTCGTTCTCTGCTCTCCCTGGGCAGAGAGTTGGGTGGGGGCCCTGAGCCCCTCATTAGACGGCCCCGTGCTCCAGGAAGTGGCCTTGGGGAAGGTGGCGGGTGGCAGTTACCTGCCCAGCCCTCACCTTGTCATGTGACCTTGGGGAGGCCCCTGGCTCCCACACCCTGCACTAGCGATGCAGCCTCCTCTCAGCCGGTCCCCCTTCCCCTGTTGCCCACCTCCAGGCCTCAGTTCCTGATGGTCCCTGTGCTGGGGCGCCCGTCTCGGGATGCCGGGGTCCTTCCTGGGTGACACCTGCTACTCCCTGAGCCATGTTAGTGAGCTTCCGAGCTCACGGCACATCCCCAGCAGAGCTAGGAGTGGCAGCCGCCCAGGTCAGAGGGCTGCTGTGTGACCTCGACTGCACCACCTCACCTCTCTGAGCCTCTCAGGGACCTGGGAAGACGAAGTGAAGGTGCCCAGTTAGTTTGGGAGCACAGAGGAGGCCAAAATGCGGCCTGGGTGTCGTGGCTCTTGACAGACGCTACAGCAAGTGACCCTTAGGTTAGATGGGAGGTGGGACTGGTAGGCTGCACCGCCCCCTAGTTCTGAGTATGCCCTGCAGCCAGCTGGGCGGGCCCGGGCGTGGGCTGTCTCTGGTTTATCCAGCAGTTCGCTGCGCCCCTACTGTGCGCCTCCCTCCCTGGGAGTGGCCCAGCGGGAGGAGGGCGCCCCACCTCCAGCCCAGGAGGGGCCTGCCAGGGCCTGCCCCTCGGCCGCCGAGTCAGCACCGAGCAGCCCCGGAAATCCCACGGAGGCCAGCGCGGGGGAGGAGCTGTGATGAAAGATGGGGCCCCGGGTGGGTGTGGGCCGAGCCCAGGGGACCCTGGCCGGCAGGGGTGGGAACCTGGCTGGCATGCGGCCGGGGCTTCCCGGAGGAGGGGATGAAACCGCCACCTCCGGAGGCGTGTACCGTGTGTCGGGCGCACAGTGGGGCTTCAGCACTTGGGGACTTTCTATTGCCAAGACTTTGCAGCACCCCCCCGAGGGTGCTCTGCCTGGGCCCGGCTTCCCCCTTTCTCGCCACGGAGGGAAGGTCTTCAGCCTTTTCCTTAGGGGAGGCCTCCAGGAGGCCCAGGTGGGGGCAGTGGCGCAGGGCGTGGCCAGCAGGTGGCTTGTGTTCCTTGAGTGAGGGCGTGGGTCAGTTGTCTCAAGAGTGAGTTTAGTTTCCAGGGTAAGGGCAGGGCCTTGCCCTGAGTGGGTGGGGGGCCGGCCCCTCCATCATTTTCTGGCCCCCAGCCCCTGGGAGTCAGCCCTGCCAGGCACCCTTAGGCTGCAGGCCTCTCTGGGTCCCAGCGTTCTCATCTGTAAAACGTGGCCACGGTCCACTCATGGGGGCTTTCCTTGGCTGACATCACCCGGGGCCTGACTGCTTCGAGGGAGGGCCTCAGTGATATTTAGGGGGGAATAGGGGCCCAAGACAAGGTCCCAGGCTGGAGAGGGCAGAGACTGGGACCCCCAGACCCAACCTGGAGATGGAGTCTTCACACTGGTGGGGTCTCCGGGAGGTGGCTCAGCCACCTGGATTATTTTGGGCCCATCCTCCAGGACCCAGGAAAGATACCTCCCAGCCACTCCACAGCGGGGGCCTTGGTCACCTGAGGGGAAGAGCGGCCCAGCAGGCCGGGGGTGGCCATCTTGGGGCGTTGGTGGCCTGGGTCAGAGGTCTGCCCCATGCAGGGGTGGGCAGGAGGGCCCGGGCCCGTCTGATCCGGAGCTCCATCTGCTCACGCGCTCCCCGCGGCCCAGGGCCAGACGGCAGATGGTGGCAGGGGGTGGACACCACCGAAGGGGGCTCCTCAGAGGCTTCCTAGGACCGAGCCTTGGGTGGGGTCGCCCCCCCCCCGGCCCTCCCTGCTCCCAGCAGCCACATCTGAGCCCACCACCCCACCGCAGGCCTCGGAGTGGACGGGGGCACTGAGCAGCTGGGCCCTGGGCTGAGGCTGGAAGGAGGGAAGGAAGGCGGGTGGAGGGGCCTGGGGAGCGTGGTGGCACTGAGCAAGCTCACAAAGGCCTCTGTGTCGCTCGGCAGCTCAGGCCTCACACTGAGGGCCCCGGGCTTTGGGTCCGGCTGGGGTGACACCGCGCCTCCCTCGTGGGGCCTGGCTCAAGCCCGTCAGCATCAGAGCCTGCCTGGGCTGCCGGGCTGGGAGACAGGAGGGTCCGGTGGCCTGGAGGAGGCTGTGAAAGGCCCGGCTCAGGTCCTCTCCCCAGGGGCCTTGCCCAGAGGCTCTGGCCTGAGAGCCACCGGCCGGCCTGGAGGAATGTGAGCTGTGCTGGGTGACTCCGGGCAGCCGGGGGCTCCCAGGAGAGGGCGGAGGGGTGGGGACAGGGGCCAGAGGGTTGCACAAGCTCTGAGTGGGTGGATGAGTCACAGCCGAGGGGAAGGCGGAAAAAAGGGAGGGGGAGAAAGGGGTGGGACAAACACAGTCCCCCCAGGGCCTGGCGCTGCCCGAAACCTCTGCCCATTTGACAGATAGGGAGACTGAGGCCCAGAGAGGGCCAAGGCCTTACCTGGGACCCAACAGCTCAGCTGGGGCGGCTGAGAGTTGAGGAGGGGCTGCCAGGCGGGTCTGTGGGCAGGCAGGAGGTGGATCGGGGTTCCCCCAGCTCCCTGCTCTTCCCGGGCTACAGCCTGGTCTCTGTTACAGCTAGGGCTGAGCCCTATGCTGGGGGTTCTGAGGGGCAGGAAGGGGTTTAGCCTGCAGAGTCACTGGCCCTGCCCGGACGGGGCACACCCACGATGGCCTTGACCTCGTCTGGGTTTCGGCACTGGGTCCCTGTGCCTGGGCTGCCACACCCCTTCCTGCTGACTCAGAGCCCCCTGAAAAGAACCAGGCCCCACCAGGAGGCAGGAGTCAGGGTTGGGGAGGCCAAGGGGTCGGCTCTTAGGTCCACTCCCGGTTTGAGTTCGGATGCAAGTGTGTCCTCATGGTGGGGCCTCAGGCAAGCGGCCTCAGCCCACGATGGAGTGGGTGTTGCTGGTGGGGTTCGGGTGGAACCGGCGGGAAGTAGGTGTTATGTGTTGTTGTTGTTGTTGGGTTTTTTTTTTTTTGAGACGGAGTCTTGCTCTCTCACTAGACTGGAGTGCTGTGGCGCAATCTAGGTGGCTCACTGCAGCCCCCACGTCCCGGGTTCAAGGGATTCTCCTGCCTCAGCCTCCCGAGTAGTTGGGACTATAGGCGTGAGCCACCACGCCCAGCTAATTTTTTGTTAGAGATGGGATTTCACCATATTGCCCAGGATGGTCTCGATCTCTTGAGCTTGTGATCCACCCGCCTTGGCCTCTCAAAGTGCTAGGATCACAAGCGTGAACTACTGCGTCCGGCCAAAGTAGGCGTTTTGTAAAGGTCACTGCGTGGCCTTCCCTCTGTATCGGCCGAAGCCCATGCTCAGACCAATAGGAAAATGGCTCAAATCAGGGCACTTTTCTCGAGCACCTACTGGGTGCTCCTATAGCACCTCGGAGTGCCCTTTCCTTATTTATTTATTTATTTATTTATCCAAGAAGGAGTTTCACTCTTGTTGTCCAGGCTGGAGTACAATGGCGCAACCTCTGCCTCCCAAGTAGCTGGAATTACAGGCATGCGCCACCACGCCTGGCTAATTTTGTATTTTTAGTAGAGACGAGGTTTCCCCATGTTGGTCAGGCTGGTCTTGAACTCCCGACCTTATGTGATCCGCCCACCTTGGCCTCACAAAGTGCTGGGATTACAGGTGTGAGCCACAGCGCCCAGTCCTTTTTATTTATTTATTTATTTATTTATTTATATTTTTTTGAGATGGAGTCTTGCTCTGTTGTCCAGGCTGGAGTGCAGTGGCTCCACCCAGGCGCACCGCAACCTCCGCCTCCCGAGTTCAAGTGATTCTTCTGCCTCAGCCTCCTACTCGAGTAGCTGGCATTACAGGCACGCGCCACCACGCCCAGCTGATTTTTTTTTTTTTAAGACAGAGTCTCGCTGTGTGGCCCAGGCAGGAGTGCAGTGGTGCAGTCTTGGCTTACTGCAACCTCCATCTCCCGGGTTCAAGCGATTCTCCCGCCTCAGCCTCCTGAGTAGCTGGGATTACAGGCGTGTGCCATCATGCCCATCTATTTTTGTATTTTTAGTAGAGACGGGGTTTCACTGTGTTCGCCAGGATGGTCTTGATCTCCTGACCTGGTGATCTGCCCGCATCGGCCTCCCAAAGTGCTGGGATTACAGGTGTGAGCCACCCGCACCCAGCCTAATTTTTGTATTTTTATTAGAGACAGGGTTTCACCATGTTGGCCAGGCTGTTCGCTGGTCTTGAACTCCTGACCTCAAGTGATCTGCCCACCTCACCCTCCCAAAAATGCTGGAATTACAGGTGTGAGCACCGAGCCCGGCCTCAAAGTCCCCTTTCAACAGGCACTCCCGGGGGTCTTCCTGGGAGGGGTGGTGCCAGTGTGCCTGTGACACTTAGGCGCCCAGTGTGGGTTTTGCCGGCATAATCTCACGCTGATGAGACAGAACAGGGCATCTGACTGCTCTTGGGCACAGCTGGGGAAACTGAGGCTGGTGGGGGGCAGGACACCTGACTGTCCTCATGCACAGCTGGGGAAATTGAGGCTAGAGGCAGGACATGTGGCCACCTTCATGTACAGCTGGGAAACAGGCTGGGAGTGGGACACCTGATTGCCTTCCTGTACAGCTGGGGAAACTGAGGCTGGAGACAGGACATCTGATTGCTTTTGTGCACAGCTGGGGAAACTGAGGCTGGTGGGGGGCAGGACATCTGACCGTTCTCATGCACATCTGGGGAAACTGAGGCTAGAGAATAGGACATTTGACTGCCCTTGGGAACAGCTGGGGAAACTGAGGCTGGGGAGCCAGGACATCTGGCTGTCCTCATGCACAGATGGAAAACTGAGTCTTGGCCGGGCGCAGTGACTCATGCCTGTAATCTTAGCACCTTGGGAGGCAGGGGCGGTTGGATATTTGAGGCCAGGGATTTTTGTTTTGTTTTGTTTTGTTTTTCTTTTTTATTTTGAGACTTGGAGTCTCGCTTTGTCACCCAGGCTGGAGTGCAGTGGCACCATCTCGGCTCACTGCAAGCTCTGCCTCCCGGGTTCACACCATTCTCCTGCCTCAGCCTCCGAGTAGCTGGGACTACAGGCGCCCGCCACCTCGCCCGGCTAGTTTTTTGTATTTTTAGTAGAGATGGGGTTTCACCGTGTTAGCCAGGATGGTCTCGATCTCCTGACATCGTGATCCACCCCTCTCGGCCTCCCAAAGTGCTGGGATTACAGGCTTGAGCCACCGCACCTGGCCTTTTGTTTTTCTTGAGACGGAGTCTCACTCTGTCGCCCAGGCTGGAGTGCAGTGGTGCCATCTCGGCTCACTGGTTCATGCCATTCTCCTGCCTCATCCTCGGAGTAGCTGGGACTACAGGCCCCCGCCACCACACCCGGCTAATTTTGTGTATTTTTTAGTAGAGACGGGGTTTCACTGTGTTAGCCAGGATGGTCTTGATCTCCTGACCTCATGATTCGCCCTCCTCGGCCTCCCAAAGTGCTGGAATTACAGGCGTGAGCCACCGCGCCAGGCCGAGGCCAGGGTTTTGAGACCAGCCTGGCCAACTTGATGAAAGCTCTTCTCTACTAAAGACACACCAGAAAGGAAAAGAGGCTGGAGGCAGGACATGTATCGCTTTGGTGCACAGCTGGGGAAGCTTGGGCTGGAAAGGCGTGACATCTGACCGCCTTCACGTGCAGGTGGGAATCCGAGGGTGGGGAAGCAGGGTGGAGCGCTGCTTCTCAAGGGCCTCGGGCCCTCGTCAGTGGGCACAGGAACCCCCGCACCCCCACTCACGAGCGCCCTCTTCCTCCCCACTGCTGCAGGTCTCGGCGCGGAAGATGGCCGGCGGCGTGGACGGCCCCATCGGGATCCCGTTCCCCGACCACAGCAGCGACATCCTGAGTGGGCTGAACGAGCAGCGGACGCAGGGCCTGCTGTGCGACGTGGTGATCCTGGTGGAGGGCCGCGAGTTCCCCACGCACCGCTCGGTGCTGGCCGCCTGCAGCCAGTACTTCAAGAAGCTGTTCACGTCGGGTGCGGTGGTGGACCAGCAGAACGTGTACGAGATCGACTTCGTCAGCGCCGAGGCGCTCACCGCGCTCATGGACTTCGCCTACACGGCCACGCTCACCGTCAGCACGGCCAACGTGGGTGACATCCTCAGCGCCGCCCGCCTGCTGGAGATCCCCGCCGTGAGCCACGTGTGCGCCGACCTCCTGGACCGGCAGATCCTGGCGGCCGACGCGGGCGCCGACGCCGGGCAGCTGGACCTTGTAGATCAAATTGATCAGCGCAACCTCCTCCGCGCCAAGGAGTACCTCGAGTTCTTCCAGAGCAACCCCATGAACAGCCTGCCCCCCGCGGCCGCCGCCGCCGCCGCCAGCTTCCCGTGGTCCGCCTTCGGGACGTCCGATGATGACCTGGATGCCACCAAGGAGGCCGTGGCCGCCGCTGTGGCCGCCGTGGCCGCGGGCGATTGCAACGGCTTAGACTTCTATGGGCCGGGCCCCCCGGCCGAGCGACCCCCGACGGGGGACGGGGACGAGGGCGATAGCAACCCGGGTCTGTGGCCGGAGCGGGATGAGGACGCCCCCGCCGGGGGTCTCTTTCCGCCGCCGGTGGCCCCGCCGGCCGCCACGCAGAACGGCCACTACGGCCGGGGCGGAGAGGAGGAGGCCGCCTCGCTGTCGGAGGCGGCCCCCGAGCCGGGTGACTCTCCGGGCTTCCTGTCGGGAGCAGCCGAGGGCGAGGATGGGGACGGGCCCGACGTGGACGGGCTGGCGGCCAGCACGCTGCTGCAGCAGATGATGTCCTCGGTGGGCCGGGCGGGGGCCGCGGCGGGGGACAGCGACGACGAGTCACGGGCCGACGACAAGGGCGTCATGGACTACTACCTGAAGTACTTCAGCGGCGCCCACGACGGCGATGTCTACCCGGCCTGGTCGCAGAAGGTGGAGAAGAAGATCCGAGCCAAGGCCTTCCAGAAGTGCCCCATCTGCGAGAAGGTCATCCAGGGCGCCGGCAAGCTGCCGCGGCACATCCGCACCCACACGGGCGAGAAGCCCTACGAGTGCAACATCTGCAAGGTCCGCTTCACCAGGTGAGCTGCCCGCCGCGGGGGAGGCGCCGCCCTGCTCCCTGCCCCGGCATCGGCCACTCGCAGGCCCCTCCGCGCCTCTCTCCCTGCACCGCACGCACACATGCACGCAGACGCACAGACATACACACACGCACACGGAGACACGTGCCACATACACAGACGCACACGACACGCAGATGTGCAGATACATATATGCACATACACACAGACACGTACACAGACACATGTATGCCACGGACACAGACGTGCACATGCAGACACGCACACGGACGCGGACACATGCATGCCAGGTACACATCCACACACACGCAGGCACACGCAGACATGTACACGCACGTGCACATGCACATGCATGCCACTTACACATGCACAGACGCGCACACATGCACTACACGTGCACACGCACACATGCACAGACGCACATGCGTACACACATGCTACACAGACACATGCAGACACATGCACACCACATGCACATAGAAGCATGCACGCAGACACATGCACACACACATGTACATGCACAGACATACACACACATATGTGCAGACATTGCAAACATGCACCCACAGACATAACATGCACACACACGCACACAGACACACCCCACCTCTTGAGCCCAAAGCCACCGCTTCCCTAACCCACGTGCCTGTTAAGAACAACCTAGACCAGGCCCTGCCCTGGTGTGTGGACATCCCGGTGGGTGACAGCGCAGGCCAGACATAAGATGACAGCCACGTCATATGCAAAGCGTGCCGGACAGGGTTGAGCTGCGGGAGGTGGGCGGGAAGGTACAGTCGCTCTTCCTCCCTGGAGGGCTGGTTCTTCTCTTCGGCACTTTTGGAGTTTTTTCTTTTTCTGCTTTGGGAGAGGGTGACAGAACCTCAGGCTTAGGGAGGGAGAGCCCAGGCTGTTGAGCGGTTTCTGAGTTTCCCGTGAGCCTGGGTAATTTGCTTCAATCAGCCAACATTTATGAAGCATCTGCTGGTGCCAGGCCTGTTCTAGGCGCCGGGGACAGGCCTTGCTGGAACCTGAAGTAGCTGTAGGAAAGGGCGTTCCAGGCAGACGGAACAGCCAGTGAGGCCAGCTCAGCTTGAAAGATCACCGTGCACCTGTGGGAGCCACAGGGCTTGGTCCCTAAACAGCAGGAGTTCAAGGCCAGGTCGGGGCAGTTTGCGATTTGGTCTCAGGAGTCCAGAGGTGGCTGGCTAGGCCTCGTAGATCCCCACGGCTGTAGGGGTGGGGGCAGGGGGCTGACAGGCAGGGACCTGGCCAGGCCGGGTGACTCAGCACCACCCCCTGCCCCCCGCCCGCCCTGGGGTTCCCCCAGCCACGCCCACCGAGGCTGAAGAAAGAGGCCATTGTCCCAGCTTCCCAGCCGCACCCCATGGGGACAGGAACTGGGACTGACCCCTCCCCAGCACCTCGGCCCCCTCCCCAGCAGGCCAGGAGAGGAGGGTGCGGCCTGGGCTGCGGCGTCCAGGAGTGCCAGGCAGGGGGCAAAGGGCACTTTGGGAGGCAGGCAGTGTAGCTGGTGGCCTGCCCCTCCTTGGTGAGGTTGGGGTACTGGAGGTCTTGGGGTGGCTCCTCTTCCTCCAGGCAGGGTTCACTGTGGGTTCGTTTCTGAGCTCAGGAAGAGCAGCTTGGTGGGGTGCAGAGAACCGGGGTCTGCAGAGGTGACCGGGCTGAGCGAAGGTGGTGACCCCCGCCCTGCCTCCCTGGCCACAGGCCACAGGCCACAGACCTGGTTTCATTCTGACTCGGGCACTGCTGGCTATCCCACCCGACCCAGGGCTGATCCCCTCAGTCAGGGAAACTGAGGCTTAGAGAGGGACAATTGTTGAGGTCTCTTCCTCCCACCCCAATTTAGACCCACCTGCTTCCTCTTTTCCCCCACCCCGTGCCCAGATCCCCCCTCCCCAGGGCACCAACACCCCCACCCTCCAAAAGCCTGGGAGCCCGAGGCCCCTCTGAGTCACAGCAGGGCGTTGAGTAAGTGGGGCCTGTGGTGGCCGGGGCTATAATTACCCAGGCTGGGGCTCGGGGTGATGAAACTAGGGCTACCTCCGCCCCCACCCCACCTCTGTGAGGCCCTCTAACCTGCTGTGCAGCCCCAGGCAAGTCCCTTCCTCTCTCTGGGCCTCCCAGGCTCATCTGGGGAGTCTCTGCACAGTTCTAGAAAAACCTAGTGGCTGCCATCCCCTCTGTGACCCCGGCCCTGTGCCAGATCTGGGCAGGGCAGCCTGGAGACCTCTCCGTGGGCTTTGCAGAAGGTGATCAGTAAACCAGAGGCCTGGAGGTTGGTAACAGACCTGGTTAGGCCAGGGTTCTGTTAGCAAGTTACCATGTTCTGTTGGCTTCAGTGGGGCAGCAAGGCTAGAGATAAGGTAGGGATCTGGTCGCAAAGGGCCAGGCCTTGACCCTCAGGGCAACAGAGCCAAGGAGAGGTTAAAGTTAGGGACACCAGCTCTGTAGCTGGTCCCAGAGGGAGGGACTTAGGGCTGGAGGAACCCAGAGGGGAGCCAGGTCTGGGAATTAGGAAAGATAGAGGGGCATTCAAGGCAGGGCTTTGAGGGATGAATAGGAGTTTGCCAGTCCCCACACTAAAGAAGTCCTCAGTCTGTTGAGTGTGACAAGGAAGAAATCCAAAGTAGTTCAGATGGCCGGGCGCGGTGGCTCAAGCCTGTAATCCCAGCACTTTGGGAGGCCGAGACGGGCGGATCACGAGGTCAGGAGATCGAGACCATCCTGGCTAACACGGTGAAACCCCGTCTCTACTAAAAATACAAAAACTAGCCGGGCGAGGTGGCGGGCGCCTGTAGTCCCAGCTACTCCGGAGGCTGAGGCAGGAGAATGGCGTGAACCCTGGAGGCGGAGCTTGCAGTGAGCTGAGATCCGGCCACTGCACTCCAGTCCGGGCGACAGAGTGAGACTCCGTCTCAAAAAAAAAAAACAAAAAAAAAAACAAAGTAGTTCAGATGTGGGGCACAATAGGCAGCAGCAAGGAACAGGTCAGATTCTAGCCAGGGCTCTTAAGACCCAGGGCTCCCTCCTGCCCTCTGGATCCCAGGAAAGAGTACACTTTATTATTATGGATTGGCATCACGCAATGGGAATAGGCAAGACACCTACTTTTTTTTTTGAGATGAGTCTTGCTCTATCACACAGGCTGGAGTGCAGTGGCACGATCTCAGCTCACTGCAACCTCCATCTCCCAGGTTCAAGTGATTCTCCTGCCTCATCCTCCCAAGTAGCTGGGCCCACCACCATGCCCGGCTAATTTTTTTTTGTATTTTTAGTAGAGACGGGGTTTCACCATGTTGGCCAGGCTGGTCTTGAACTCCTGACCTCAGATGATCTGCCTGCCTCAGCCTCCCAAAGTGCTGGGGTTACACAGGCATGAGACACCACGCCCGGCCAGCAAGCCACCTACATATTTTTACATTTTCTGACAACCCCGTTCAAAAAAAAGTCAAAGGGAGTTGGTGAAAGTGACTTGAAACATTTTACCTAACCCAGTAGATGCATTTCCATGTGTAGTCAATATGCAGGATCCTCGGTGAGCAATTTTACATCACCTTTTGCATATCAAGTCTTCAAAAGCTGGGGTGCGGCCGGGCGCGGTGGCTCAAGCCTGTAATCCCAGCACTTTGGGAGGCTGAGACGGGCGGATCACAAGGTCAGGAGATCGAGACCATCCTGGCTAACCAGGTGAAACCCCGTCTCTACTAAAAAAATACAAAAAACTAGCCGGGTGAGGTGGCAGGCGCCTGTAGTCCCAGCTACTCGGGAGGCTGAGGCAGGAGAATGGCATAAACCCGAAAGGCGGAGCTTGCAGTGAGCCGAGATCCGGCCACTGCCCTCCAGTTTGGGCGACAAAGCGAGACTCCGTCTCTTTAAAAAAAAAAAAAAAAAAAAAAAAAAGCTGGGGTGCCTTTTACACTTCCAGCACACATCAGTTCAAAGTGGCCACATTCCAAGGGTTCAGGAGCCACCTAGGCCACAGGCCCCCCAGGGCTGATATGGTGACTGCCTTTGTAGGCTAAAGGCGCCAGGCTGAGCTGGGTCCACACTGCCCCTGTGGGGCGAGATGGGTAGGGAGGGGCCCTCGAGTCACACCCAACCCCTGCTATCTCAGGGCTCATGGTGCAGTCAGGAAGACAGAGGAGAAATAAGGAAATCAATAGAAGCAAGAGAGACTAGCCAGGCGCGGGGGCTCACGCCTGTAATCCCAGCACTTTGAGAAGCCATGGCAGATGGATCACTTGAGGTCAGGAGTTCAAGACTAGCCCAGCCAACATGGTGAAAACCCTGTCTCTATTAAAAATACAAAAATCCGCCAGGTGTGGTGGTGCACGCCTGTAATCCCAGCATTTTGGGAGGCCAAGGTGGGTGGATCACCTGAGGTCAGAAGTTCGAGACCAGCTCGGCCAACATGGTGGAACCCCATCTCTAGTAAAAATACAAAAATGAGCCAGGTGTGGTGGCAGGGGCCTGTAATCCCGGCTAGGCAAGAGAATTGCTTGAACCCGAGACACGGAGGTTGCAGTGAGCCGAGATCACGCCACTGCACTCCAGCCTGGAAGATAGAGCGGAGACTCAGTCTCAAAAAAAAAAAAAAAAAAAAAAACAAGAGTCAGATGCAGGAGTATAGAGACAGGGCTAGGGAAGGAGGTGACATTTGAGCCCAAATTTGACTGTGAAGATCCAGGAGGATAACAGAAAGTGCCCCGGACAGTGGGAACAGCACCTGCAAAGGCCCCGGGTAGCTTACGCTTTGCATGTCAGGGTGGAGCCCAGATAGGGGAGTGACGCTGAAGTGAAGGGAGAGTGGGCAGTCCTGGGTGCCATGGGGTGGGGACTCGGTTACTAGGGTGACCAACTGCCCCACTTTGTCCCAGACAGAGGGGTTTCCCAGGATGCAGGACTTTCAGTGCTAAAACCAGAACAGTTGGTCACCCTATCTGTCACCAAACACCTCGGCCACCGCCAGCCTCAAGAGGGCAGGGATCTTTGCCTGTGTTGTTCCCTGCGGTATTTTCAGCACCTGGAACAGGGCCTGGCCCTCAGCAGGCGCTCGGCAAAGGTCTGTGGCATGAATGAAGGCACCAGGCACTGGCTGGCTTCGTCCTACCTCAGGGGTAGGGACAGGATGGAGTGGCAGAAGCCCGCTGTCTCCTTCTGCGGTAGGGAAGGGGGTTCAGGACGGGCACGGTGGCTCACACCTGTAATCCCAGAGCTTTGGGAGGCCGAGGCGAGAGGATCGCTTGAGCCCAGGATTTTGAGATTAGCCTGGGCAACATAGCTCGACCCCCATCTCTCAAACTTACATATATATATATGAGATGGCTTGAGCCCAGGAGTTCGAGTCTTCAGGGAACCGTGATCACGCCACTGCCCTCCTCCAGCCTGGGGGACAAAGCCAGACCCTGTCTCTCTCTCTCTTTTTTTTTTTTTTTGGAGACAGTCTCGTTCTGTCACCAAGGCTGGAAGGCAGTGGCATGATCTTGGCTCACTGCAACCTCCACCTCCCAAGTAGCTGGGATTATAGGCCGGCACCACCACGCCTGGCAAATTGTTTTTTGAGACGGAGTTGTGCTGTTACTGCTGCAACCTCCACCTCCCAGGTTCAAGTGATCGTCCTGCCTCAGCTTTCCTAATAGCTGGGATTACAGGCGCCTGCCACCATGCCCGGCTAATTTTTTTTTTTTTTTTTTTTTAGTGGAGACGGGGTTTCACCATGTTGATCAGGCTGGTCTCAAACTCCTGGCCTCAAGTGATCCGCCTTCCTCAGCCTCCCAAAGTGCTGGGATTACAGGCGTGAGCCACCATGCCTGGCCTAGACCGTCTCTTAAAAAGTTAAAAAAGGAAAGGAAACGGGGTTCAGAGAGGCTTAGCATTTTCCCAAGGCCGCACAGCACGTGGGGTCCGAGCCCCTCTTCAGATGTTCAGAATGCGAAGTCGCCCCCATTCGTTCCGTTTTTCGAGGGACCGTCCCCATGGGGGCGCCGAAACCTCTGGTGCACGGTCCGTGTTCTGCCAGGGCGGTCCGGGGCCTGCCGCGTCCGTGTGGGTCCCTGGGCGGGGATCGGGGGTCCCCGGCCCCGCTGACCGTGCCCGCCCCGTGCCCCGTCCACAGGCAGGACAAGCTGAAGGTGCACATGCGGAAGCACACGGGCGAGAAGCCGTACCTGTGCCAGCAGTGCGGCGCCGCCTTTGCCCACAACTACGACCTGAAGAACCACATGCGCGTGCACACGGGCCTGCGCCCCTACCAGTGCGACAGCTGCTGCAAGACCTTCGTCCGCTCCGACCACCTGCACAGACACCTCAAGAAAGACGGCTGCAACGGCGTCCCCTCGCGCCGCGGCCGCAAGCCCCGCGTCCGGGGCGGGGGACCCGACCCCAGCCCGGGGGCCACCGCGACCCCCGGCGCCCCCGCCCAGCCCAGCTCCCCCGACGCCCGGCGCAACGGCCAGGAGAAGCACTTTAAGGACGAGGACGAGGACGAGGACGTGGCCAGCCCCGACGGCTTGGGCCGGTTGAATGTAGCGGGCGCCGGTGGAGGAGGTGACAGCGGAGGTGGCCCCGGGGCCGCCACCGACGGTAACTTCACAGCCGGACTCGCCTAAAAACCAAAAAGAGAAAACAGAAACCCGAGAGAGAGAGAGAGACAGAGAGAGAGAAAAAAAATCACCCACCACCCCCCCAAAAACAAAAAAAGAAAATCTATCTATATACAGATATCTATATCTATATATATATATACAGATATATATATATGACGCGTCACAGAATCTAGGGTAGCGCTTTCTCAGATTTCCCTCCTTTCTGACGTTTTTCTCCCTCCACAGGGGCCCCGGCCCTCCCTGGCTCCCCTTCCCCCCACCACCCCATCGCTGGGTTTCGGGGCTTGGTTTGGGGTTTTTTGTAGGACACAAGGAATCCGAGACCCCGCACAGCCCCCTGGGCACCCGGCATGGGGCCTGGGGCCCGATCCGTGGCCCTGGGCTGGGGTGAGGGTAGACGTGGGGGGGCTGGGGGGGGTACTGGGGTGGGCTTTTAATTTCCTCCCCTCGCTGGTTTCTATGAGTCTTTCAGACAAGACCTTAAATGATTTCTGTCTGCTCTGAGCGGACGTTAAAATGGGCCCCCGTCCCCGATCCGCACCCTCCTTCCTCAGGGCACTTACTAAGGGAGGGGTCTCCCTCTCCATCTCCCCAATGGCCTCCCTGCCTCCAACCCTGCCTGCAGCCCCCTGCCCGCCCCACATCTCCTGGCCACTGAGACACAAACCTATTTATTTCTAGGCCTGGAGAAAGGAGATCGGACTGGGGTTCCCGGTGGGGCACCAGGATGGCTCCTGGGGGGGCTCCCGCCGCCTTCTTTCACGGCACTTACAACCGGCGGGACCCCCAGGGACCACCCCTCAGGGCGCCCCCCACCCCAGCCTGGTCCACCTAGACCCCCACGTTTGGAGATTCAAAACTTCTGTCTTCGTCCTCTCCCCCGAGCCCCCTCTCCCAAATTTTTAAAGCACTTTTTAGATTTTTTTTTTCTCTTTCCTCCTTAAAAACAAAATTTATATATAGAGATATATATATATATATAAATAATATACTTTTCCTCAGAGGAGCAGGCAACAGTGTGGGATAAACAGAGCTATGATCAGAGGAACCCCAGGGTCTGGTGATGGCAGGGACAGGGGGAGAGAGAGAAAATCCACAAATTCCAATGTCACAAAAGCAATAAAACTAGAAAAAAAAAAAGATTTTACAAAAAGAAAGGAAGGAAAAAAAAAGGCAACCAACCACATTAGAAGTCTTGGCACTTTGTAACGGAACGGGTACTACACTTTATCTTAATTCTTAATTTAAAAACATGTTTACAAGTTACAACCAACTTCTATGAAAAGTTGAAAAGACAAAAAAAAAAAAAAAAGCGAGCGAGAGAGAGAGCGAGAGAGAGAGCGAGAGCAGAAGAAATTCCTAAAAGTCGATTTATTTTTGTACAAAATAATAAAAAAAAAAACCCACCACAAACGTAGAATCCACTTCTGTTCCCCAAAAAGCGAGAAGGGGGGTTCAGGAGGAAGCCATCGCAGGGGACCTGGGAGACGCCCCGAGGTGTTTGTGCTTCACCCCCGGACGTCAGCCTCGAAGGCAGGACTGTGGGGTGTCCGTGCTGTGTTTCCCCCGCCCCTCCCTTTCTGTCCCCTTTTTTGGTTCTGACGTGAAGAGGTCTTAGTGCCCGCTAGACCTACAAAGGGCCGTCTCTGTCCGCGGGGTCTCTCCTTCTTCCTCCCTAGCTCAGGGATGGGCCTTCCAGCCGGAGCACCCCGATCCCCACCCGGCACCCCCCAATCCTCCAACACGCCTATCCTCCCACATGGCCACCAAGGAGCTGGACCTTGGATGCGCCTGCCCTGTAGAGGTGGGTGACAGGGGCCCCCCACCTCCAGGGCCTTAGAACCACCGCCCCCCTCCCCACCCCAGGCACCCCTCTTTTTACTCAAAGGCACTGACTGTAATCCAGGGGGGCTGGGACCTGCCTCCCCCCAACCTCTGGCTCCTACAAGGCCCGGTGTTGACCGAGCCACAGGCCACGGACAGGGGCCAGGGTTGGGGAGACTATGTCGCTAGATGCCAGGATGCCCTCACCCCTTTTGCATATGCAATGCCTAGCATGGGACCCTGAAAATAGACGCTCTGCTGCACTGAGACTTCTTGTCAATGCCCAACCAAGGGGGGTGTCTCCCTGCCCCGACCTCCCCATACCCCTTCTCTGTGACACACACATCTTCTCGTCTCTTTTTCTTTCATTTTTAAAGGGAAGCTTTTTAAGAAGGCAATTTTCATATTGTTTCTACAGGATGGTTTTGGTTCCCTTCCCACCCCCCCTTAAGCCTGTCAGCCCCCTCCAAATGTCTCAGGATCCCCCCCCCTCCCCTGGGGCTGGGTGACAGCACCCCGGCTGCGTTCACACCCCAGTGTCACAGGGCGAGCTGTTCTGGAGAGAAAACCATCTGTCGTGGCTGAGCAGGGAGCTTGAACACCCAGGCCAGGGACACCCCTCCCCAGCTCCCAGAGAGGCCCCCTGAGCGGGGAGCCCTCTTTCCACATTCCCCTATCCATGCACCCCCTCGCAATAAAACCAACTCTAAAATCACAGCTGTCGTCCTGGCCAGTGGGGGCGACCGGACTTGGGGGGGTGGAACCCTCTGGGACTTCCGTAGGAACAAGGGCTGCGGCCCACCGCGACACTTACACAGACCTCGGGGATTGCACTAAACCCTCGTTCCTAGCTCCGCACTCAGCTTCGCCTGTCCTGCCCGCCCACTTTGCCTTAACTGCCCGCCCGTCCTGGGGGCCACAGCCTCTGCATGGGCCCAGAGCCGGGACCCCCCCAGCCCAGCCCAGCCCCACCCCGCCCTCCCCAGACTCCGCCGCAATCACATACTGTATATAGACGTGAATCGATTTTATTTTTATTCTTTAAATTAAGGTCGTGATAAAGTGTTGCCAAAGATACCTGCTGAATTCTCGCGTTTCAGGAAACAAACAAACAAAAAATAATGATATTTGAGGAGGGTCGTGTTGACTCCATAAGAAAGGACACAGCTAAAAGCTTTTTTGTTTGGTTGTTTGGGGTTTTTTTGTGTTTTCTTTTTTTGGGGTGTTTTTTTTTTTTTAACTGCCTGGTACAAAAAAAGAAAAAAAAGAAAAACAATGCGAAATTGTTATTTCCATTCTCATGGTGAAGTCGCGTGGACGTGTGTGTGCGTGTGTGCAAGAGAGCGGGAGTGAGGTCCAGGCTGGGGGCGGGGCTTCAGGCGGGGGCGCCCGGGGGCCGGGGAGGTGGCCGGGCTGGAGCCCCCGTCTGCAGTGGCCCCCAGCCTGCCGGGCCCAGGAGAGAGAGAGAAGCTTGCTACTAGCTGTTGCTGCTACCTGCCTCTGCCCCACGACGCCCCTCTGCCTTTTGAGATTAAGGAAAAAAAAAAAAAAAAAAAAAGGGCAAAAAAGTTTTTAAAAATGAAAAAAAAAATTATAAACCAGTGAATGTAAAATGCCAGAGCAGGCCCAGCCTGGCACGGGTGTGGGCCTGCGGCCAGCCAGACTCGAGCGGGCGATACCAAAGTCTGCCCCCACTGGGTGGTCTGCTCAGGAGACCCCCCCCACCATTGTGGCCATGGAGTCCTGTCACTGTCTTTTTGCTTCCTTCCAAGGGGGGTCCCCCAGCCTCTTCCAGGGTCTTCCCCTGGAAGTGGGCGGCTGCAGGGAAGGTGGGGCACGGGGTTCTTTGCACAATTCAGTCCCCGGGGCAGTGGCAGGAGCGGTCATCTTACAGGCGGTGACACTGAGGCAGGGGCCTCAGGGTGCCCCCTCCCTGGACGGGGACAGTCCAGGCAGCCAGAATGGTTGGAGGCGAGACAGAGAGAATGAAAGGAAAAACAGAAGAAAAAAATACATTAAAAATCAACAAAAAAAAGCAAAAATCCTATTTTTTGAGAAAGAAAGATATTTATATTTGCAGTTTTATTTTAAAAAGTTATTTAAGTTGAAGTAGCCTTCCCGGAGGTGGGGGGGTGGGTGGCTGGCGCAGGACGGGTCAGGGGCCTGGAGGCTGGGGGGTGCCCCAGGAGCTACAACCTCAGAGTTAAGACTAGCTCGCATTAAATACATAGATTTACAATGGGGGGGTGGGGGGACTGGGGCCAGGAGGTGGAGGGGGCTAGGGAGACCCCCATTCCTCGCCGGGGCTGCCTGGAGGCTGTGGACGAGGGTCTGATGCCCAGGTCCCGCCCCCCACCCCACCCCAGGCCCAGAATCGAGGTGCCTTGGACTTTGGAGGGGCCAGGCCTGGTTGAATGGGGGGCGGGGCGGCGCCCTCAGGATACAAAGCACAGACAGACATTCCAGAGACTATGTGAGAGTCTTTATAAAGTGTGGGAGATTTAAAACAAAACAAAAAAAACTGATAAAAATGCACTTTTTGGGAGTGGGGAGGGAGAAGCTTTAAAAGTAATAAAAAAAACACAAAAACACAAAAGATGAAAAAAACAAAAAAATTCATTTTTCTTGTACATAAAAAAAAAAAAACCACTAAACGCAGCCTGTTACGACCGCTGCCGCCTCAGTCGCCTCATTTGATGTTCTCTGTGTTTTGTTCGGGGGAGGCTGGGGAGCGGGCTTGGGGGGGTCCCCTTTTCCCCCTTTTGGCCCTGAAGAGACTGGGTGGGTTGAGCGCCTCGTCCACACCACACCTTTGGACCCAGGGTGACTGGATCCTGGCTCTCAAGGAGAGAAGCCCCAGGTCCCCGACCCTTCCTGCTCTTCCTGTCCAGCCTCGGAAGCCAGGCCCATCTCTCCGGGGTCCATCTGTTGCATGGCTGGGAGGCCGGGTGTGGACAGTGAGCCAGAGCACCGGGGTGGGGGGTGAGTGTCTGAGGAGTGCCCAGGCCCAGAGGCCCCTCTTGCGAGGAAGGTGACCCACAGCCCCTGGCGCGGGCAGGCAGCTGGCACAGGATAAGGCCAGAGGGGCAGCAGGGAGAACCAGCCGGGCGGGTTGTCAGCAGAATCCAGGGCTGGGCCCTGGGCACCGCTGACTCCAGGCTTCCCCAAGGCCCCAGGGGGGTAGCCTCACCTGGGGGCCACCCGACTCTGCTAGAGGACCCCAGGGTGCTGCCCCATGCCAGGCCCCAGGGCCAGGAGCCAGGATCTGGAGCTGGAAGCCTCAGCTAGTTGCAGCCCCTACCTCTGGGTAGGGTCTTTGAGGGAGAGCCTCCTACTCCCTCCTGTCCTCCAACCAGATTCGGCCCATGTCCAAGGAATCTGTCCAGGCCAGTAAGGGTGGGGATGGGGCCGGCCCCAAGGGATGGATGAGGCACTCATGGAAGCAGATGGTACAGTGAGGCACTGGTGGCCGCACTGAGCCGGGCACTGGGTCCACTCAGACCCCCAGCTCCTCCTCTGTGGATTGAGCTCTTCCTAGTAGCCACAGGAAGTCAACAAAGCCTGGCCCAGCCCTTGCCAGGAAACACCACAGAGGTCACAGCACGAAGCCTGAGGGCCTCCGGGTCCTTGTGTGGACCCCATGGCAAAGCCCCATACCTGTGCGAGGCCACCCCTGAACCTGCTGCAGCCAGGATTCGTGCCCAAGTCCCCAACACGGGCTGGGGCAGGGTGGGGGGTCAGTGGTTCTACAGCCGTATCCTGAGCCCCCTGTGCCCTAGAGCCTCAGGGGGCTCAGAGGTCCCACAGCGTCGGGAAGCTGAAGGAGCCGCAGCCTCAGGACCACAAGCCAGGGATGGGTGCTTCCTAACCTCTGTGCTTCAGAGATGGCCAGGCGTGGTGGCTCATGCCTGTAATCCCAGCACTTTGGGAGGCTGAGGAGGGAGGATCGCTGGAGCCCAGGAGTTCGAAACCAGCCAGAAAAACAAGGTGAAACCACGTCTATGCAAAAAATACAAAAGTTAGCTGGGTGTGGTGGTGCACACCTGTGGTCCCAGCTACTCTGGAGGCTGAGGCGGAAGTATTGCTTGAGCCCAGGAGGTCGAGGCTGCAGTGAGCTATGATTGCACTGCTGCACTCCAGCCTGGGTGACAGTGAGACCCTTTCTCAAAAATAAAAATAAATGTAATTCACACACCACATAAATTCCCTTCCATGCCTGGTGTGGCGGCTCATGCCTGTAATCCCAGCATTTTAGGAGGCCAAGGCAGATGGATCACGAGGTCAGGAGATTGAGACCATCCTAGCCAACATGGTGAAACACCATCTCTAGTAAAAATACAAAAATTAGCCAGGTGTGGTGGCACATGCCTGTAGTCTCAGGAAGCTGTGGCAGG
>NC_045454.1:48714589-48719209 GCF_002776525.5 Piliocolobus tephrosceles
ACAAAAAATTAGGCCAGGTGCAGTGGCTCACGCCAGTAATCCCAACACTTTGGGAGGCTGAGGCGGGTGAATCACGAGGTCAGGAGATCAAGACCATCCTGGCTAACACGGTGAAACCCCGTCTCTACTAAAAATACAAAAAAATTAGCTGGCGTGGTGACGGGCGCCTGTAATCCCAGCTACTAAGGAGGCTGAGGCAGGAGAATGGCATGAACCCGGGAGGCGGAGCTTGCAGTGAGCTCAGATTCCGCCACTGCACTCCAGCCTGGGCGACAGAGTGAGACTCTGTCTCAAAAAAAAAAAAAAAAAAAATTCCTTCAAAATATTATACAACCATCACTACTAATTCCAGAACATTCTATCCAGCCCAAAGGATGCCCCATATCCATTTGTGATCACTCTCCATCCCGTTCTCTATCTTCCAGCACCCGTGAATCCCCTTCCTATCTCTGTGGATTGGCCTGTCCTGGACATTTCATAGAAATGGGATCACATACCACGTGGCCTTTGGTGTCTCTCACTAAGCGTGGCGTCCTCAGGTTCGTCTGTGCTGGGGCCTGTGTCAGAGCCTCGCTCCTTTCCATGGCTGTCACACCGCGGTGTGGATGGCCACGCTGCGCTGATTCCGTCCCTGGTTGGACAAGGGTCGTGGCCACATTTGGCTGCTGTGCGTATCCACAAACACGTTTCAATGTGGACGGATGTGTTCACTTACCTCGGGGCCATGTCTGGGGCTGGCGTTGCAGGTCCCACACTAACTCCACATTTAGCCTTTTGAACAACTGTCCGTTTCCAAGCGGCTGCACCATGCTGTCCTCTCCAGCTGTGTGGACTGCAGCTCCCCTGACCCTTGCTGCCTGCTGTCTGTGGTGCTAGCTGTCCTGGTGGGGGTGACAGGTATCTCACATCCCTAACATCTCATGTGCTCCATAGTTGTCTATTTTTTTTTTATTTTTTGAGATGGAGTCTCGCTCTGTCACCCAGGCTAGAGTGCAGTGGCGTGATCTTGGCTCACTGCAAGCTCCACCTCCTGGGTTCAAGCGATTCTCCTGCCTCAGTCTCCCCAGTAGCTGAAACTACAGGGGCCCACCACCACACCCAGCTTTTTGTATTTTTACTAGAGATGGGGTTTCACTGTGTTGGCCAGGATGGTCTCGACCTCCTGACCTCAGGTGATCCGCCAGCCCTGGCCTCCCAAAGTGCTGGGATTACAGGCGTGAGCCACCGCGCCCAGCCTGCTTTTCCCTGACAAAAGCAAAACCTTTGTGTATCTTTTTGGCCACCCAGAGAGACATGGATGATCCTGGGACCTGAATTCCGTGTATGGCCCAAGCCCCTTCACCCAGTCTCCCAGCTTGGTGACACCGCGCCCAGGCAGTACAGTACACAGTAAAATGGGCCTCATTCAGGTTGGGCATGGTGGCTCATGCCTGTAATCCTAGCACTTTGGGAGGCTGAGGAAGGAGGATTACTTGAGGCCCAGAGTTCAAGACCAACCTGCGCAACATAGCGAGACACCCGTGTCTATTAAAAATAAGTAATAAAAATCTGCCTCATTTGACCACGAGCAGCACCTTTTGAATTCTGAAACTCGGCAATAACCAGGACAGAGAGATGTGGGTGGGGCTGTTTCTGTCCTTCCCACAACCCCGCCCCCCACTACAGGGTACACACTGAAAGACACAGGGCATAGAAAAGCGGACGCCTGGGTGGCTTCACCTCGACCTTTTTTATTTGCATTTTTTAAAAACAATTAAATTAGAATACAAATATTAGAAAACAGCGGCCTTCAGCTGCCCATGCGGGCGGGAGGGGCCGAGCTGCGCAGCGGGCTGCGGGCTCTGCAGCGAGACTGAACTGCCCTCGGCCAGATGCACGTCCCTTTCTTTAGACCTGAAATGATATTGCTTCCTGACTAGGAGTTCTGTTTATACAAAGGAAAATTCTGGGCTGGGGAGGACAAAAGCAAAACAGACCGCAGGCAGCAGGTTTGGAGAACCAGGTGAGGCCGGTGCCCTGCCTGTGCCCCGGTCTCCTGGGGGGGCGAGGGGGGTGCCCAGCTGCGGGATCCTGGAGGCAGAGCCCCGGAAGCGCCCCCAGTTGTTGGACCCTGAGGCCAAGGGCATGGGTGGGGCCTGTGAGGGGCCGGGAACCCCCGGGGACAGGAGGGAGGCCCCTGCTCTGGTCCTGCTGGAAAAGCAAGGCTCCCGGGGGACAGGGTGCCAGGCCAGCCTCGTACCCGTCGGAAAACCAAGAGCAAAAAGGAGAGGAATCAACCCAAAGAAGAGCTGGGGTGGCCGGAGTCCCTGCTGCCCCTTGGGAAGCGACCGCCCCCCGTGCCCCAAGGACTGGGGTACGGTGGCGGCGGCGGCGGCAGCTGTGGACATCTGTGGACATCGGTGCTGTTCCGTAGGGAAGTTAACCTGAATTGGAGTTACCGAGGTAGCTGGCTAGAAAACTGAGACCCCCCCACGCCACACGGTGCCGCACCCTGGGCCCCCGCCTTCCCCGGGGCTTCCTGGCCACACGCCGGGTCTTCAAAATACCAAATTATTGCACTTTCAAAAAATACAACACATCTGTGGCTAAACCCTCCCCAGCCGCCCACCGTCCCCCAACCCTGCCCGCCCATCCCCCCACCCCACTGCCCCCCCCTGCCCCAACCCACTCCATGGCTTCTTGGCTAAAACGCTCGTTGCTCGGCGCGTGAGGGTCTCTGGGAGAGGATGTGTTTGCAGAGAAAAAGCAAAGGAAGAGACACACGTCAAAGTGGTCGCCAGAGAGGGGCTGTGCCCCACTGCCCGCCGCCCGGGGCCCTGCGCACCGGCTGGAATGGTCGTGGGAAGAGGGCGGCGGGCAGCTGGGCATCCGGAGGGGAGGGCACGGGGCAGCGTCCTGGTCCCTCCCGCCCACTACCCCTTCCCGGCTCGGACTCCAGCCGGGGAGGCGGCTGTGTGGGTGGCCGGCCTTGTTTTTAAGAGTTTGACTTTTTTGTTTCATTTTTCTTTTTTGTATCTTTTTTTGTCATTTTACTTTTTTTTTAATCCCCCATAGGAGAGTCCAGAGGTACAGGTGCCAGGAGCCAGGCAAAGGGGTGGAAAAACAAAAGGAACGACAAGAAAAAAGAAAAAGAAAGGTCACTCCTCCCTCTGCCCCTGAGGCTGGCCCGCGCCCTCTGCGTGGTGAGCACCAGGAAAGTCGAGTGTGCGGCCGGGGTCAGCAGGCCGGCACCAGGCCCTTCTGGAAGGGGCAGCGGCGCTTGGGCCGGGGGCCCTCTTCGTCCTCCTCCTCCTCCTCCTCTTCCTCCTCCTCCTCCTCCTCTGAGGACGATGAGCTGTCCAGCGTGAGGTCCACCACGTCGGCGCCCGGCTTTCCATTCTCCACGCCGCCCACCGGGCCGCCGCCACCCGTGCTGCCCAGGGCACCGCTCCCGTTGACGCTGGGGGCAGGCAGGAGCCCGTTGGCATCCGAGGGGCCTGTGGGGGACAGGGACAGGGTGCAGGTACTTAGGATGCAACCACTGATAAATGGGAAACTAAGGCGGCCCTGGCTGGGGACTGCGCGGTCGGTGGTGGCGAGGCACTCACCCAGCACGAGGATGGCGCCCTGCGGGCTGCAGCTGCGCTCCTTTTCGGCGCGGATCGGGCACCACGAACCGTCCACCAGGTACTCGATCTCGTCGGCGTCCTCACACTCGCTCAGGATCTTCGAGAGGAGCCTGGGGCGAGGGGGACAGCTGACGACGCAGCTGGGGAGCCCCGCCCCCCCCCACCCCCCCCCCCCCCCCCCCCCCCGGGTGCCGCCCGGCACTTCCCCCTTCTCCCTGCAAGAGCAGCTTCACCGCCCCGACTACAGGGGTCCAGGGGCCCTGAATCCCCTCCCCTGGCCTTAGGCTCCTGCAGGTGCTGAGCCCCAGGCAGGTCGTGCACACAGCACTGCCAGGGGTGGCGGGGCAAGGAGGCACAAAACCAGTGGCCCCCAACTATCCACAAGAGCAGGCGATGTGGGGGCTGCAGGGGTCCTGCCCTCCCTGCCCCCTGGGCATCTCCAGGTGTGCACGCATGTTTGTGTAGGGATGTGACAGTGTATCTGTGCATGTGTGAGCATGTGTGCATACGTGTGCATGGATGCATGTGTACATCAAGTGCGCACGTGGGTGTATGTGCATCCATGTGTGGATGTATGTGGGCATACGTGAATGTGGACTGTATGGATGTGTGTGTGTATGTGTGACGGTGTGGACTGTGTGTGTGTGACGGTGTGGACTCTACGGATGTGTGTGTGCAATAGTGGGGACTGTATAGATTGTGTGTGACTGTGTACTGTAGACTATGTGTGACGGTGTGGTCTGTATCGATTGTGTGTGTGACAGTGTGGATTGTATCAATTGTGTGTGTGTGACAGTGTGGACCGTTATGGATGTATGTGTAATGGTGTGGACCGTATAGGTGCATGTGTGATGGTGTGGACTGTATGGATGTGTGTGTGTGACGGTGTGGACTGTATGGATGTGTGTGTGACGGTGTGGACTGTATGGATGTGTGTGCGCGACGATGTGGACTGTATGGATGTGTGTGTGACGGCGTGGACCGAATGGATGTATGTGTGATGGTGTGGATG
>NC_045454.1:48719219-48730023 GCF_002776525.5 Piliocolobus tephrosceles
TGTGTGACGGCGTGGACCGAATGGATGTATGTGTGATGGTGTGGATGGTATGGATGTATGTGTGACAGTGTGGACTGTATGGATGTATGTGTTATGCTGTGGACAGTATAGGGGTGTGTGTGATGGTGTGGACTGCATGGATGTGTGTGTGTGACAGCATGGACTGTATGGATCTCTGTGCGTGTGACAGCGTGGACTGTACAGATCTGTGTGTGTGCGTGTGACGGCGTGGACTGTATGGATGTGTGTGTGACGGCGTGGACTGTATAGGTGTGTGCATGTGACGGCATGGACTGTATGGATATGAGTGTGATGGCGTGGACTGGATGTGTGTGTGACAGTGTGGACTGTATGGACGTATGTGTGATGGTGTGGACTGTATGGATTGTGTGCACGAGACGGTGTGGACTGTATGGATGTGTGGGTGTATGCGCATGAGATGGTGTGGAGTATGGATATGTGGGGCTCTGTATGACGGTGTGGACTGTATGGATGTGTGTATGTGTGATGGCGCAGACTGTATGGATGTGTGCATGTGCGACAGTGTTCCCTGTATAAATGTGTGTGTGATGGTGTGGACAGTATGGATGTGTGTGTGATGGTGTGAAGTGTGTGGACTGTATGGATGTGTGGGGGTGTGACGGTGTGGACTGTATGGGTGTGGGTTTGTGGGTGTGGGTGACGGTGTGGACTGTATGGATGTGTGGGTGTGTTCGCATGAGATGGTGTGGACTATGGATGTGTGGGGGGGTGTGACGGTGTGGACTGTATGGATGTGGGTATGTGGGTGTGGGGGACGGTGTGGACTGTATGGGTGTGGGGGTGAGATGGTGTGGACCATATCGATGTGTGGGCATGCGGGTGTGCGCCCACATCTGCTTTCACACTGCACTGTGTGCCCCCCAGATCAGGAAACAGCCTGCAGTGAAGGCTGCTCAAAGCCCCTGCGGAAGATGTGAGAGTAGCACTGGAAGCAGAGTGGGGACCCCCCATGCTCATCCCAGCCACAGCCTCCCCAGAGCGCCCCCACTGTGTACTGCCGTCTTACTCGGAGGTCCCACCAGCCCCGTTTCACAAATGCCGGAAGAGAGGCTCAGGAAGGGGATGAGGTCCCTGAGGCCACAAGGCCAACTGGAGGCAGGCCCTGGTTCTGCTCTCCGACCCCGTCCTGACCAAAGGGCCTCCGTCTCCCCGCCCGCAGGATGGGAAGGGCGCAGTGGCTGTGGGGCGTCTGGGGAGAGGCCCCGTGCCTCATGGGTCCATGCAGGGCCCAGGCTGGCCTGTTACTGTCAAGGCTATAGTTGCTCCCAGGCGCCTGCAGTGGCGTCGTTCTCATCACACAGGAGAGCCCTCGTCCCGCTCTGGGCGACATTTTCTTTTTTTTTTTTTTTTTGAGACGGAGTCTCACTCTGTCGCCGAGGCTGGAGTGCAGTGGCGGGGTCTCGGCTCACTGCAAGCTCCGCCTTCCGGGTTCACGCCATTCTCCTCCCTCAGCCTCCTGAGTAGCTGGGACTACAGGCGCCGCCACCGCGCCTGGCTAATTTTTTGTATTTTTAGTGGGGTTTCACTGTGGTCTTGATCTCCTGACCTCGTGATCCACCCGCCTCGGCCTCCCAAAGTGATGGGATTACAGGCGTGAGCCACCGCGCCCGGCCTTCTGGGCGACACTTTCTGAGGCTGATGGGACTCCTCTCACCCAGGCCAGCCCCCCGGCCTGCCCCACCGAGGTCTCTCTGAGGCAATGCTCAGAGCCCCCTGTGCCGGGGGGCCACCCCAGGCGTAGCACAGCTCTGCCTGCTCACTGCCCTGCTTGCGAAACTCCTTCTCACCCTCCAAAGCCCCACCCCACAGCTTCTCTTCCTCCTCTCCAAGACAGACACAGCAGTTTATGTCTGGCTCTGCTCCTCTATCTGCTCCCCCTGCCAAGAACAAAGCTCCCTGAAGGCAGGGTCTGGAACAGGACTCTTTTGGGGATCCTAGGGTCACCCAGCTCAGAACCAGGGACAGAGAGATGACGGGGCTCATACTTTGTTAAGTATGAACCAAGGACCTCTCCTCTGGGAAGCCTCCCTGGCTACACTGAGTCTCATGGGCTGCTGAGGCCAAGGCCTGTGTGGAATACAGCTGCCTGCCCCAGCCCTGGTGGCCCTGGAGCTGTGAGAGCTGTAAGAGCTGCCGCCACCCCAAGCCCCAGCCCCACTCCGGGCCTGTGGGGGAAGGCGGGCACCCGGCTGCACAGCTGTCAAGCTGGGAACAGAGCAGCCATTCAGGCAGTCCACGTGCCCGGCCCCAGGGTCTCCTCTCTCTACCCAAAGCTGGGATGCAAGGGGGTGGCCACCCAGCTCTCTACAGAGGGGACCCAGACTCAAGCCAGGTTCAAGTCCCAGTCTGGCCCCCTGTGAGCCGAGGGGTGCTCCAGCTGCTGGCTGCCTCCTCTGAGCCTGTTTCCTCATCTGTAAAATGGGGACGCTCACAGGTCTGCCTCCCAGCATGGGGACAAGTGCACAAACCAGGGTCCAGCTGGGGACCAAATCTATGAGCCCAGCGGCAGGCCAGCCCTGCCTTCACCTGCACAGTCCACTGAGGCCGTGTCCCCGAGGGCTGGGAGCCCAGCTCACCCCCCCCAGGCAGGGCCTGCTCCCGCCTGTGAGGGCACCAGCTCGTGCCGCTGTGGCCTCATGCCCTGCCAGAGGCTCTGGGGACAAGAGGTGGGCGTGACCGGCGCCGGGCAGGAGCCGCATCAGGTACCACAGACAACAGGGCTCAGTTTCTGGAAACTTAAGCCCTGGGCAGAGCCTCCCTCCAGGGAGAAAGGTCTTGTCCTCCTGTCCCCTGTGGCCTGGGGAATGCCTGGCTACAGCTGTGCCACCCAGGAAGGGAAGGGTATGGCGTGGCCAGAGCGCTCCAGGAGGCACCACCTCCTTTGCCTCTCTGTGAGGAGGTGATCCCCACGGCTGCACGTCCTGGGGTGAACGCCGTGTGAAAGCAGAGTCCGGCTTGGTTTTTTGTGGCAAAAACCACACTCCTGGAGCTCAAGGTCATACCTGCCTGAGGTCATGTGAGAGGGGGGTGGACCCAAGCCCGCCTTCTGCAGCCTAAACTACGTGGCTGTTGCCTGCACGGCAAAGGCTCTGACAAGTTCCGCGAGGAAGAAACGGGCTCTTCTCACAGCCCAGGGCTTCCAAAGCTCTGGGACCACGTGTCCCCACTGCTGTGTCTTGCTAGGGCAGCACGGGGTCTGCAGGAAGCGGGGTGCCACCAAGATCTCCACGGCCATCCGGCTCCGGCCACCCTCCCCGGGGCCCCAGGCTCACCCATCGATGATGAGCTGGTCGTAGGGGGCTGGCTTGTCGCACACGGGGCACATCCAGGTGGGCTTCTTCTCATTCATCTGCAGGTAGAAGACGGCGTCGAAGCACTGCAGGTGGGCGCAGGTCTCTGCCCGGCAGGGCACGGAGAGCCGCATCTTCACCAGCTGCGGGGGAGGGGCTGCGTGAGCATGGCACCGTCTGCTGTGCCCGCCCGCCCGGCACCCCTCACCCCCAGCTCCATCCTGTGGCTTGTTCCAATCGCGCGTGCCTCGGGAACACGGCGGGGACCAAGACCAGCCTTGCCCCCGCAGGCTCACGGCCCAGCCAAGCCGCCCTGGGCCCAGAGCCACCAGGGAGGAAGTACAGCCGCAGGAGAGGCCCCAAGGAGGGGGCTGCCCCCAACTCACCGGGCAGATGAGGGACACCCGCACACCTGTGGTGGCGATCTCGCTGTCGGGATCGAGGCGCAGCTTCTCCTTGACTGTGGGGAGGGAACGGAGGACACCGTCAGAGGGGTGGGCACAGTGGGGCGGGGGCTGGGATTCGGGTTCTCTCCAGCACCCACGACCACCTCCCAGAACGGGTGCCCCAAAAACGAGCCCTGAGCTTCACTGTGTGGCTCAGGGCCACGAGGGACCAGAGAAAGTCAGGCGGCGACCACCATTAGATTTGACCACAACCTGGGCACACCACAGACCCAGCCAAAGCCCCCACACGCAGGTGGCCTCTGTGGCCTCCCCCAGCCCACGTGGGCTAGGACCCACCAGACTTTCTGGAAAGTTTCAGGCAACACAGCCACCAACGGGGTCACTGCTGTGACACAATTCTGTCCCCGACACACCATCCCCAAGGCCACAGTGGGGAGTGAGGCAGGGATTCCTTTGGGAGATGGACTCCGGGGCCTCCTGGCTCTGAGCCAGGAGGCGGCTGCCGCCCAGCCCTGGACACCATGCCGAGGCAGCCCGCACACCCAGGAACGTAGCTGCTGCTTTAAAGGAAAACACGGTGCCCGCCAGCAAGCTGCACAGAACACGGGGAAACACATGTGAAACATGAAGGCGTGTGGCAGGCACCGCCCTTCCCTCCACAGGCAGCAGGCCCACAGCCAGAAGGAAACTCACGCGGGGACCCCGGCTGCCCACCTGACAGTTCCGGGATGCGGCTAAACTCCATCCTCGGCTAGACCACCCTGGCCCACAGTCCACAGGGCCTCTCCATCCACCAGCCGGCCCTCAGCTGCCTGGGGGACCAGTTTTGCTTCCTTTAGGAAGCCACCTGTCCAACTGACTTGGGGTTCAGAGTGATGGTGCCAGCCTGGCTTCCCCTTCCCCTAGCTGTCCTGATGTTTCCCTGTCTGGAACTGCTCCTACCACCCCTTATCGGCCTGAAACACCACTTATCTCTGGCCGCTTGGAAGCCACGTCCTCCTTCCTGACCCCCACCCAGCCCCCGGCCTGTGTGTGGAGCAGTGGGCTCTTCCTTCTCCCGTAGGGACACAGTGGCAGCCACAAGCTGGCCAACACGGCCTGGCACCCTTGCAGGCTCCCAGCAGCTCTCCTCCTTGAGCCAAGGCTGCCCTAGTCGCTCACTCCTTGGCTGAGTTTCCACCCCTGGGACCCAGCTCTGGCTACCCGGTGCCCACGTGGAACCTCGCGCCTGGCAAAGGGGCCCTGGGCAGCTAGGAGGGGATGCAGGTGCCCATCTGATTTCAAAGCAAGCTCTCCCTTCTCCATGTACAGAAAGACATGTGCAGCACAAAGGGTTCAAGTGAGGCAAACGTGAGGACTTCCTAGGTGCAACAAGAAAGAAATCCAGTGACAAAGACGCTGAGCCTGGGGCCGGCTGTGGGAAGCGACAGGAGACCCCTTCAGAGAGGAAATCTGACCCCGCAGCCCCCAGCACTCTGGTCACCGAGGAGTTAAGCACGGCCCCCACCCCATGGGCCTAGAAGAGGCCTGCCCGGCCCCAGCCTCCTCCCTCAAGTTGGCCATTGTCCCCAAAGGCAAGGAAGGTCGGGGGGGTTGAAGAAAGGGCCCTTTGAGGGAAGAGGAAGACGGGGCGGGGAAACCCAGGTCACAGAACCCTAACTTTGCCACTCTGTGCCTCAGTGTCCCCACTGGTCCCATGGAGATATCGCCAGCCCCCCCCCCCCCCAAGAGCCTGGAGGAGGCTGGCCGGGGACGGGGGACTCTGCGGTGGGAACCCTCACCCCTCCACATCCTGCTCTGCAGAGGGGGTGCTGCCGGCTATCTTTCCTGACTTGGGGGACTGGAGTGCGCAGGAAGCTTCAACACGATGGGGCTCGCACGCCCCTGGCAGTGCCAGCACTGCTCCAGGCTTCTGGACACCCCGGCTAGTAGGTGCCCTTTGGTGGTCAGGAACAGGGGCCAGAGGCCCAGGCCTGGCTGTGCCAGGAGGGCAGTGCTCATGGGGAACTCTCAGGCCTGGGCACAGGAGCCCTGGGCAGCTAGGAGGGGCAGCTGGGAGACCCTCTGGCCCACATTCTGCCAAGGGGGTGGGGTGGTGCCCAGATTCCACCTGAAAACAGCGAGCATTCCAGAAGGGGGCATGAGCAAACCCGGCTGGCCCAGAACCACCCACTTCTCAGTCCGGCAGGTGGTCCCAGTCCTCGCTCACCTGCCCAACTCCCACTCCCAGCTCCGAAGGACTCCAGGTTAGGCCTAGCCTCTCCATAGAACAGGCCTGCAGAGCCCACTGAGGCCTGAGCCCCAAGCATGTGGGGTCCTGAGAGAGGCCCAGGTGCCGTCAACATGGCTCAGATCTATTCTCCTGAAGACAGTGGCCACCAGGGAAAGCCAGCGACTTTCCGAGGCCACACAGCCACCAAACAGGGCTAACTGTACGCTGGCTTTGAGCTGCGCGGCTGCACGGGGGGCACTGATTCAACTGCCCATCTTGGCAGGCTTTTTTTTTTTTTGAGACGGAGTCTCTCTCTCCCATGCTGGAGTGCAGTGGCGCGATCTCAGCTCACTGTAAGCTCCGCCTCCCAGGTTCACACCATTCTCCTGCCTCAGCCTCCCAAGTAGCTGGGACTACAGGTGCCCGCCACCACGCCCGGCTAGTTTTTTATATTTTTAGCAGAGACGGGGTTTCACCGTGTTATCCAGGATGGTCTCGATCTCCTGACCTCGTGATCCGCCCGCCTCGGCCTCCCTAAGTGCTGGGATTACAGGCGTGAGCCACTGCGCCTGGCCAGTAGACTTTCTTTTAAAATTGCTCTGCGTGTCACTTAAAAAAAAATTGTTTTCATTGTCACAAGTACAAAAGAGAACAGGTGCGAAAGAGGCCAAGACTGTAATCCCAGCACTTTTGGAGGTTGAGGCAGGTGCACCGTTTGAACCCAGGAGTTTAAGACCAGCCTGGGCAACACAGCAAGAAACTCTCTCTACGACACATTAAAAAATTAGTTGGGGCCGGGTGCAGAGGCTAATCCCAGCACTGTGGGAAGTGGAGGTGGGCGGATCACGAGGTCAGGAGTTCGAGACCATCCTGGTTAACACGGTGAAACCCCGTCTCTACTAAAAATACAAAAAATTAGCCAGGTGTGGTGGCGGGTGCCTGTAGTCCTAGCTACTTGGGAGGCTGAGGCAGGAGAATGGCGTGAAGCCGGGAAGCGGAGGTTGCAGTGAGCCGAGCTCGTGCCATTGCACTCCAGCCTGGACGACGGAGTGAGACTCTGTCTCACAACAACAACAAAAAAATTGGTTGGGTGTGGTGGTAAACACACGTGGTCCCAAGCTACTCAGGAGGCTGAGGCAGGAGGATGGCTTGCGCCTGAGTTAGAGGCTGCAGTGAGCCAAGAGCGCACTATTGCACTGCAGCCTGGGCGATACAGTGAGACCCTCTTTTTTTTTTTGAGGTGGAGTCTCACTCTGCGGCCCAGGCTGGAGTCCAGCGGTGCAATCTCAGCTCACTGCAACTTCCACCTCCTGGAAACCCTGACTCTTAAAAAAAAAAAAAAAAAAAAAGATAAAATGGGGCCTCACCACGTGAGGTCAGACCGCCGCTGTTCATCTTCCTCCCATAGCAACTGCCTCCACGGCCATCGCTGTCCGTGCCCTGCCAGGCCCCGCAGCACCCTTGGCCCCGCTGAGGCAACCAGAAGGGCCTGCTTAGAGCGCAGCTCCCTCTGGACTCCTCTCGCCCCTCCCAGCCTCTGTGCTGTCCCGGAACGAGGCCCCAGCTCTTCTGCTGCTTGGACCCCTGTAGGCTGGGGCGCCTGGGGCCAGAAACATGGGGTGTGACCCCACAGGCTTCTGCACAGCAGCTCCCACTGCCAAGTGCCCCCTCTGCCATCCGTATCCTCCAGAGACGACCTCAGCCACAGCGGGGAGGCCATGGACCCCCAGAGTGACAGGCAGCCCCTGACCCATCTCCTCCGGGTGCAGGCCCTCCACCCTCGCCCAGTACAGGGAAGGTTTCCAGGGGGGGACTCGGCCCGCTCCTCGGCCGAGGTGGCCCTGAGCTGCTCACCCAGCGCCTTGCACAGCTCCGGGTGCTTCACCCCAATGGTCTTCAGCCTCTGCAGCAGCTCTGACGAGGTCAACTGCCGTACCAGGTACAGGGCCACAGAGTAGCTCTGGGGACAGAGGGGCGGGGTCAGGGCTGGCAGGGCGGGGCCGGGGCGGTGGGCAGGGTGGGTACCCGGGCATGCACTCACCTTGCCGTAGTTGCCCCAGGTGACGGTGATGCGGTTGGTGGCCGAGGACAGGTACATGAGGTGGGTGAGGTTGATGGGGCGGCACGGCCTCTTGGGTTCCACCCCAGGCTTGTTGGAGGGGTAGTAGCCCTGCAAGCAGACAGGCCGCTCAGCCTCGAGCCAAGAATGGCTGGAAAATCCAACGGCCCCCACCCTTCCTCCACGGCCCCCAAGCCCATGTAGCAGACGCGGGGTGGGCTGTGCTCACCGGGACTGAGCAGTAGCTGTGGTTGACCTTCACAGCGATGTTGGGCGGGTACTGGTCCTCCTGAGGGCAGCTGGTGTCTGAGTAACAGATTCTGCAACGACAACAGGGACCATGGGGCGGCAGGAGTGGGCGCACAGGAGGGGCTAGGCTGCTGTGGGGAACAATGGGGACCATGAGGGGCACAGGAGGGGCTGCGCCACTGCGGGGTACACAAGTGTGAGTCAAGTGGCAGTGACGGGGGCACTGGAGAAGGTGACATGGGGGTGTCGGGGCCCCCAGGTGTGGCCTGAGCAGGTGGTGGGATGGCGGTGCATCCCCAGACAGGGACAGATGGCAGACGGAGGGGAGCTGGGCTCTGCTGTTAGCAGGGGAGACTGAGAAGAGCCTGGACCAGGACTGGGGGGCGGGGGGGAGAGGGGGCAGGTGGCCGAGGGTCCAGCCCTGGGGTCGTGGGCACACCTGGGCATACCTCAGGACGACCTGCACGGCTTTAACTCCGGGCTGCAGTTCTCTGTGGGTGTGGAGCAAACCGGAGGAAAGGAAAGGAGAGCTGAGTGAGGAAGGCGTAACCTCAGCCTGCCCCACAAGGTGGAGACCGCCACCCCACAAGGCTCCCTCCCCTAGAGCTGGGAAACGGAGGCCCAGGACTCTTTTGTGCAGGCCGGGTAAGACAGGAGTGGCTGTGGGGTCAGGAGAGGGGCTGGCCTCCCTGGAAAATGCAAGAGAATCGACCGCAAAACCCTGAACCAGAGAGGGCAGTCAGGTGCCTCTCACCGCGAGGAAACACAGCTAAAATGTGCATGCTGGAATCCAGCAGCCAGCTCACAATGGCAAGAAAACACCCAGTCTGTGAGGCCGAGGCCAGCGGAGCTCTTGAGCCCAGGAGTTTGAGACCAGCCTGGGCAACATGGTGAAACTGTCTCTACAAAAAATACAAAAATTATCCAGGCGTGCTGGTGCACACCTGTGGTCCCGGCTGCGTGGAGGCTGAGGCAGGAGGATCGTCTGAACCCATGGAGGCGGAGGCCGCAGTGAGCTATGATTGCACCACTGCACGCCAGCCTGGGTAACAAAGAGAAACACTCTCCAAATTAAAAAAACCCAAAAAACAAAAAAACAGTAACACCGGAGGATAAACTTTAATAAGAAACATCCCCAGAAGAAGAGGAAAAAGTCTCTCTACCCAAAGACGCTTCCGTGGATGTTCACAGCAGAACTGACCACGACAGCCACAAAGTAGCAGCAGCCTGAGTGTCCTTCCACAGACCGAAGGACCAACACACACGGGACGTGACCCAGCCACAGAAAGGAGCCAGGCTGACCCAGGCCTCAGCACAGGTGCACCGTGAGGACGTCCCGCCCAGTGAGAGATGCCAGACACAAAAGGACACACAGGGCAGGTGGCTCACACCAGTAACCCCAACACTTTGGGCGGCGGAGCTGGGTGGGTCACCTGAGGTCAGGGGTTCCAGACCAACCTGGGCAACATGGTGAAACCTTGTCTCTACTAAAAATACAAAAATTAGCTGAGTATGGTGGTACGTGCCTGTAATCCTAGCTACTCAGGAGTCTGAGGCAAGAGAATCACTTGAACCTGGGAGGCGGAGGTTGCAGTGAGCTGAGATCGCAACACTGCACTACAGCCTGGACGACAGTGAGACTCCGTCTCAAATAATAATCATTTTTATTTTATTTTTTTATTTTTCATTTTATTTTTTGAGACGGAGTCTCGCTGTGTCACCCAGGCTGGAGTGCAGTGGCGCGATCTCGGCTCATTGCAAGCTCCGCCTTCCGGGTTCACGCCATTCTGCTGCCTCAGCCTCTGGGACTACAGGCGCCGGCCACCACGCCCGGCTTTTTTGTATTTTTAGTAGAGATGGGGTTTCACCCTGTTTGCTAGGATAGTCTCAATCTCCTGACCTTGTGATCCCCCCGCCTCGGCCTCCCAAAGTGCTGCGATTACAGGCGTGAGAGACCGCGCCCGGCCTCAAATAATAATCATTTACAAAAGCCACAGTGTGTGATTCCACTTCTACGAAATGTCCAGGACAGGCCCACTTACAGAGACAGGAGGAGATGCGTGGGGGCCAGCGGATGAAGGGTGGTGGCTGATGGGGATGGACACAACTGCTCCGAGACTAGGCAGTGGTGGGAGCTATACTGCCTATTGATCCATGAGAAGCCACTCAATGACACACTTAAAAACTGCGTATTCTATGGTATGCAAATCATATCTCAACATAAGAAATAGAAATGTGGGCCGGCGGGCACGGTGGCTCACGCCTGTAATCCCAGCACTTTGGGAGGCCGAGACGGGCAGATCACGAGGTCAGGAGATCGAGACCCTCCTGGCTAACACGGTGAAACCCCGTCTCTACTAAAAATACAAAAAACTAGCCGGGCGAGGTGGCGGGCGCCTGTAGTCCCAGCTACTCGGAGGCTGAGGCAGGAGAATGGCGTGAACCCAGGAGGCGGAGCTTGCAGTGAGCTGAGATCCGGCCACTGCACTCCAGCCTGGGCGACACAGCGAGACTCCGTCTCAAAAAAAAAAAAAAAAAAAAAAAA
>NC_045454.1:48730123-48740832 GCF_002776525.5 Piliocolobus tephrosceles
GGAAATGTCCAGAAGCTTTCTGAGGAGAAACCCAAACTGATTTTTTTATACTGTGTGGCTGGCTCGAGCACCCCACAGCAGGGACGCAGTGGAGGTGGAGCTGTACGGACCCAGGTTCACAGATAAGGAAGAGGAGGAAGGCGACGTTACCACCTTGGGTCACCCAGGCAGAGAGGCCTCCGTGGCCAAGCCTGGCTCAGCTGGTTCTGAAGCCTTACTAGGTGTGAAGGCCAGGCTGGGAGGCCCCAGGAACCTGGCCCCACAGCAGGTGGGGGCAGTGGGTCTGAAGCGGCTGCGCACGAGAAGCCAGGCATCAAATGGGGGTGCCCAGCCCAGCCACGGACTCGGGTGACCTGGGCAAATGGCCTCCCCTGTCCTGAGGGCCCAGCACCCACCATGAGGCTGCCCCGGGAGGAATCTGTCTCAGCTGGAGGCAGGACAGCCTCAGAGAGACTGAGGGAGGAGCAGAGCACAGGGCAGCCACACTGGCCCCTCACCTGCTAGAGTTCAACCATCCTCATCTGAGGGCGGGGACACCGGGCAATGTCTGGGGACATCCGAGGGAACGATCCCACCTCACTACCCACGGTGCGGAGGGGTAAACCCTGTGCTCATTATCTGGGAAAAAACCTGACTTTGGCTGGGTGCGGTGGTTCACGCCTGTAATCCCAGCACTCTGGAAGGCTGAGGTGGTGAATCACCTGAGTCAGGAGTTCGAGACCAGCCTGATCAACATGGCAAAACCCCATTTGTACTAAAAATACAAGATTAGCCGGGCGTTGTTAGTGGGCGCCTGTAATCCCAGCTACTTGGGAGGTTGAGGCAGGAGAACCGCTTGAATACGGGAGGTGAAAGTTGCAGGAAGCCAAGATCGTGCCACTGTACTCCAGTCTGGGCAACAAGAGTGAAACTCAGTCTCAAAAACAAACAAACGGAAAAAAACACCTAACTTCCCGCTCATGCTGGACACCAGAATAAGCTCCTGAGAAGGCGGGCGGTGTAAACCAGGGACCCCAGCTCCCGGGATTCACCTCCTCTCTCCCCTTCCAACTCAGCGTGTGGATTTCAATGTGTGCGGCCTTCTGGGACCTCAGCAGGGCAGAGGATTATGGGACGTAGAGTCTCTTGGGGGTACGTGAAATCCAATAACCCAGGGAGGTCTCTCTCGTGTTATCCTGCCCCAGGGGACACTAGACAACGTCTGGGGACATCTGTGGCTGTCACAACATGGGCGTGTTCTTGGCATGGAGTGGGTGGAGGCGAGGAATGATACTCAGCACCCTGCAGCGCCCAGAATGGTCCCACATGCAGAGGGCAAGACCGTGTTAAAAGGGGACAGTCAGTTCGCCTCTCTCTAGCAGGCTGCAGGGTACAGGCAGTGGGCACACAGCCCAGCAAGTGAGACTCAGGACAGGGTTTTCTGGAAGGAAGCAAACCCGGCCACTGCCTTGCAGCACGGTTCTGGGCTGAGCCCAAGCGAGGCCCGCAGTGGACGTGGCTACCGGCTCGTCCAGTGAGCCCAGGAGAAAGTGGGCGAGCGGCAGGGCACTGAGCTGGGGGAGGGGCCGCGCACCTGGAGTTCCGGATCAACTCCACTTGTCTTGGCGTCAACGCGAAGATGCACGGGCTCTCCTGAAGCTTCTCGTTGTTCTGGGGGACTGAAGACAAATACGGGGTCACGGGCATGTCTGGTCCCTGGCAGGTCCCCCGGAGCCCAGTTGCTTTTCCGGGCCTTCGCCTCTTCAGATCAGGAAACAGGAAATGGGAAGCTGGCTGGACAGATATGTGGGGCAGAGGTGGGGGCCGCCCAGGGAGGAGGATGAGGGAGGACTCCCGCCCATCCCCTTCTCGGGGCCGCTCACCACGGCCTGTGTCCTGTTGAGGGCCACTCAGAGAGCTGGTGCCCTTCACAGCCTGTGGGATGCAGGCATCTATTTAGGAAGGCTGCAAAGTGCCCAGCTGCCTGGGGGAGAGCTGGACCCAGCCAGGCCTGCAGGACACTGCCATCCCTCCTCCCTCCTGAGTACAAACTGGACCTGGCCCTTGCCCTCCTCGTGCCTGCAGGGTGGCCACGTCACCTGGACCGAGGGAGCGCCGGAGGTACTGACGGGATGAAGGCCATGGCGCTCACAAGCCTGGGCGCTACCCTATCACTTACAACTGGACTGACAAGCAGAGGCGCAGTCAGAAAACATTGTTTTTTTTGTTTTGTTTTTGAGATGGAGTCTTACCCTGTCACCCAGGCTGGAGTGCAATGGCATGATCTCGGCTCACTGCAACCTCCGTCTCCCAGGTTCAAGCAATTCTCCTGCCTCAGCCTCCCGAAGAGCCACCACGCCTGGTTAATTTTTGTATTTTTAGAAGAGATGGGATTTCACCATGTTGGCCAGGCTCGTTTCAAACTTGTGACCTCAGGTGATCTGCCCACCTCAACCTCTCAAAATGCTGGGATTATAGACCTGAGCCACTGTGCCCAGCCAGTTTTTTTTTTTTTTTTTTGAGGCTTTGTTTCACTCTTATCGCCCAGGCTGGAATGCAATGGCACCATCTCGGCTCACTGCAACCTCCGCCTTGCGGGTTCAATCGATCCTCCTGCCTCAGCCTCCCAAAGTAGCTGGGATTACAGGCATGAGCCACCACGCCCAGCTAATTTTGTGTTTTTAGTAGAGACAGGGTTTCTCCATGTTGGTCAGGCTGGTCTTCAACTCCCAACCTCAAGTGATCCGCGTGCCTTGGGCTCCCAAAGTGCTGGGATTACAGGCATGAGCCACTGCATCTGGCTGCCCCATCTCTTAAAAAGAAAAACACTGGCCGGGCGCGGTGGCTCAAGCCTGTAATCCCAGCACTTTGGGAGGCCGAGATGGGCGGATCACGAGGTCAGGAGATTGAGACCATCCTGGCTAACACGGTGAAACCCTGTCTCTACTAAAAACTACAAAAAAAAACTAGCCGGGCGACGTGGCGGCGCCTGTAGTCCCAGCTACCCGGGAGGCTGAGGCAGGAGAATGGCGTGAACCCGGGAGGCGGAGCTTGCAGTGAGCTGAGATCTGGCCACAGCACTCCAGCCTGGGTGACAGAGCGAGACTCCGTCTCAAAAAAAAAAAAAAAAGAAAAAGAAAAACAGTATGGTGTGGCGTCTCAAAAAAAAAAAATTAGCCAGGCGTGGTTCAGGCACCTGTAATCCCAGCTATTTGGGAGGCTGAGGCAGGAGAACTGCTTGAAGCTGGGAGGCAGAGGTTGCAGTGAGTGGAGATCACACCACTGCCTGGGCAACAGAGTGAGACTGTTTCCAAAAAAAACCCCAAAACACAAAAACAAAAACAAACGAACAAAACTCTAGCTGAATAACAAAAAGACAGAACACAAACTACCCGTACCAGAAACGAAAGGAGCAGCACAGTACGGACCCTACCGCTTCTTGGTCCAATAGGGGAGTAAAAGGTGCACCTTCATGCCAATGAATCTGACAGCTCAGTGACAAATTCTTCCAAAGATGCACATTACCAAAACAGGTACCAAAAGATACAGGAAGTTCGAAAAGTTCGTTACCTGTTAAGGAATTTGGATCCATAATTAAAACCTTTTCTGAAAACTGCAGGTCCAGGTCGGGCATGGTGTAATCCCGGCACTTTGGGGGCTGAGGTGGGCGGATCTCTTGAGCCCAGGAGTTTGAGGCTAGCCTGGGCAACATAGTGAGACCCTGTCTCTACAAAAATTTTTTAAATTAGCCAGGTGTGGAGGTGCGCACCACCTGTAGTCCCAGCTACCTTGGAGGCTGAGGCAGGAGGATCGCTTGAGCCCAGGAAGTGGAGGCTGCAGTGAGCCATGATCGCACCACTGCACTCCAGCCTGGGCAACAGAACCAGACCCCATCTAAAAAAAAAAAAAAAAAAAAAGGAAAAAGAAAACTGCAGGTCCATATTGGTGAATTCATAAATGCCCCTCACAAACACAGATATAAAATTCTCCACAAAATATCAGCCAATATTTCAGGCCCCTGCAATTTGTGTGAGAAATCTAAGACCAGTATAAATCCTCTCTACACACCCAGGCCAGGCATGGTGGCTCATGCCTGGAATCTCAGCACTGTGGAGGCCAAGGCGGGTGGATCGCTTGAGGTCAGGAGTTCAAGACCAGCCTGGACAATATGGTAACCCCATCTCTACCAAAAATACAAAAATTAGCCAAACATGGTGACACACGCCTGTAATCCCAGCTACTCGGGAGGCTAAGGAGAATCGCTTAAACACAGCAGGCAGAGGTTGCAGTGAACCAAGACTGGGTCACTGCACTCCAGCCTGGGTGAGAGTGAGGCTCCGTATCAATAAAATAAAATTAGGTAAAATGAAGTAAAATAACTCTCTACACATCTACTAGCATGGCTAAAATGAAAAGACTGGCAACTCTACGAGGTGGCGAGGGTGTAGAGCAAACTCTCTGCTGGTGGGGTTATAAGACAGTACAATCACTTTGGGAAACTGCCCTTAAAAGGTAAGCACAGACCTAACCTAGCACCCAGGAATCCCACTCCAAAGTATTTTCCTTCAATAAATGGAAACATACATTCAGAGACTTGCAGGCCGGGTACGGCGGCTCATGCCTGTAATCCTAGCACTTTAGGAGGCCAGGGTAGGAGGATCGTTTTAGCACAGTAGTTGGAGACCAGCCTGGGTAACATAGTAAGACCTTGTCTCTAAAGAACCGTTTTTAAATGAGCCGGAGCCAGGTGTGCTGGTGTGCAGCTGTCATCCCTGCTACGCAGGAGGCTGAGGCGGGAGGATTGCTTGGGCTCAGAAGTTCAAGACCAGCCTGGGCAACACAGCAAGACTGTGTCTACGTTAAAAAATACATTTAGACGTAAATCAAAAACGCTCAGCGGCATGCATGCCCTGCCATCGCTGGTGTAATGAAAACGGAGGGAAGAAATCCGAGTAAACACCTATTTGTCTATAAGTGTAAACAAGTATCGGAGGAGCATGGGGGAGAGAGAATCTGGCCACAATGGCAGCCTTGGAGTGGCCGGGAGACAAGATGACGGGCAAGCCCTTTAGAACAAGGATGGTGAACTGCCCCTGATAAAGGCTGGACTTCATCAGCTTCGCAGGCCATACTGTCTGTGTTATGAGCAGGAGACTGCCTGGTCCTAGAAAGGTGCTCCCAGGACGGCAGTGCATACAGCAGTGTGGCCTGCACCTATGACAGGGCCTTTACAAAAACCGGAGCCGTGGGATCGGACCTCAACTGCCAGCACCGTCTTGGAACTTTCTCAATTAAAACCCGTGAGAAGAGGTAACGATGTAAAAAGTACATCTGCTTTAGGCTCAGAAGCTCAGACTGCCGGCTGGGCGTGGTGGCTCATGGGTGGCTCACAGGAAGCCCATCTACTCGGGAAGCTAAGGCAGAATGGCGTGAACCCCGGAGGCAGAGCTTGCAGTGAGCCGAGGTTGTACCACTGCACTCCAGCCTGGGCCACAGAGCGAGACTCTGTCTCAAAAAAAAAAAAAAGCCAGACTGCCTGGGCTCGGATCCCAGCCCTGCCAGGGCCTCTGTGGCCTGAGCCTGCATGTCCGGCCCATGCTGACCCGTTTCTTCGGGGACCGGTGCCGGGTCTGTGGCTGGCCCTCAGGAAGAGGGGGCTACTGCAGCATTGGCGTTGCCACAATGGCCACAGTGCCACAGCCTGTTCCCGTTTATGTGCTGAGGGCACAGCCAGTCTCTGCAGAGGTGATGGGCTGTGGATGCCCAGCTGGGCCCCTGAGGAAGGCCGCCTAATTGGGAGGGTGGGGCACACAGGCCACCTGTAGACGCGCCCAGATCTGCCTCAAGCGCTGGGGAGCAATGGTTCGGGGCAGGGAGGCCTACCAGGAGCCGACACCGGAGCTGGGCCTTGAGCTTCCAGGCTGGGTCAGAGGTGAAAACACGGACACTCCACCCCTCAGTGTCTCAGGAGGAATGAGGGGAGGAGGGTGGGTCCCCAGGAGGCAGCAAGCCCATGCCCGGGGCAGAAAGGGCCCAGTCACTGAAGACCGAAACTCTGGGTTCCCTGCCCTGGGAGGGCTCCCTCTGGGGGAGGCCGGGCTGTGATTCTCTGCTGGGGGCCTGGGAGATGCCCTGTGCTCTGACTGCTCTGCTGTGCCACTTGCCCCAGGCCGCTCACGGATCCCCCCAAACACCTGGCCCCCCTCTGCTGGGGAAGGGGCTATGGCTGGCCCTCAGGAAGAGGGGAATAAGGCAAACCTTCTCTTCTGCCCTCAGGGTCAGCTGTTTGGGGCCAGATACCCAGGTGGCATCCACGCAACCCCTGTCTCTGCTGTCCTGCAAACATCCACTCCCCCAGCCAGTCCTGTCAGTTCTGCTTTCTAATGCCATCCGATGCGGACGCCTGCCCCCAGCTCTGCTGGTCTCAGCAGCCAGAGCCTGCTCCCTGGGCTGGCTCTGCAGGAGACCCCTGGCCCTCGGCACCCCTGTTCAGGGCCACACCCACCCTGGCACACACACGGCCACCACCCTGGCCTCCTGCTTGGGCCCTACCAGCCATGCTGCCTCAGGGACTCTGCACACGCCATTCCCTCTTCTGGAACCTTCCTCTCCCAACCAGCCTCATGGCCTGTATTTGTCTTTGCACAAACGTAACCAGAAGGAAAGGCTTCCATGAGCACCTCATTTACAAACTGCACCCCCCGCCCCGCTTTTCTCCAAACCTTCTCCCTCCAAGGATCAACTCAGTTTCCCTGCATCACTCTGCTGCTCCTTCTTGTGGGGCCACTGAAGCATGAAGTTCCCCGAGGGGGAGATGGTTTCGAGGGCCGCCCGGCACCCACGGGCCACAGGACCAAGGCACAGGTGCCGCTGAACCAGATGCACCTTTGCGGCCAGGTGCAAGGCTGGGCCCTGCCAGGCAGAGCCGGTTCTGGGATGAGGTGCTCAGCCAGGCCCTCCAGCCCGGGCATGCAAAGCAGCCCATGGGCCCAATCCGAGAGCCCAACAAGGGCCCAGCCGCTGGCTCCTCCCAAGGCTGCCAGGGAGCCTCACGAGATGCTGCTGACATGAATATTTAACGCCAGGAGCAGATGCTCACAGCATGGGGGGTGGTTATAAAACAGCAGCAGGACAGCCACACGCTCCTACAATCACACAGGCAAAGGGGGAAGGCGGCAAGCACGGCCCGCTGCGCCGAGGCAGCCCACTTGGGCAGCAGGGCGCCAGCCGGTCCGCTCTGCTGTTGACTCCAGTTTTCTAGGACAGGCGCATCATTGTGCAAGTGTAACTAGAAATGAAATACAGGGAGATTTTAAAAGGCTGATCGGGGCCGGGCGCGGTGGCTCACGCCTGTAATCCCAGCACTTCTGGGAGGCTGAGGCGGGCGGATCACGAGGTCAGGAGATCGAGACCATCCTGGCTAACACAGTGAAACCCTGTCTCTACTGAAAAATACAAAAAACTAGCCGGGCACGGTGGCGGGCCCCTGTAGTCCCAGCTGCTCGGGAGGCTGAGGCAGGAGAATGGCGTGAACCCGGGAGGCGGAGCTTGCAGTGAGCCGAGATCGCGCCACTGCACTCCAGCCTGGGAGACAGAGCGAGACTCCATCTCAAAAAAAAAAAAAATTTAAAAAAAGCTGAGCGGATGGGACCATTCCGCCTCCAGCTGGCCCATGTGCTGGCCCCCTCCTCCAGGCTGTCCCCTCCCCAGCACATACAAGTTCTCTAACTCCCAGCCCCACCCTGTCCAGCTAAGAGCTACCAGCACCAATTCCCCACCTCAGGTCCCCCAGATCAAGAGTAGAGGCAGCATAGTCAGGTATGAGGGACACAGGCGGCACTGTCCTAGAGGGGTGGGGAACAGGTGCCCCTGGCTAGGCACAGGGGACGGTGCTGACAGCTCCACCCATCAGCGAGAACATTCACAGGCTGCCATGGGAGGGGGACCAGTGGGCAGGAAGCAGAGCAGGAGGCTGTGGCCGGCAGGCAGGTGGGGGAACTGGGCTGGGCAGGGGGCCACAGGGGATAGGAGAAGGACCAGTGGGAAGTGGGGGTGGCTGCCAGCAGTCCCCCAGCTGGTAGCAGTGGGCCCATCCCTCCTCCTCAACCAGAAGGCCAGGAGCTGGGGCAGAGCTGGCGGAGCCCCCTTGTTCCCCAATCACAGGCATGGGAAGTGCCAGCGGGCCGAGTGGGTCACACTACCCCACACATGGGACAGTGACACAGGATGCCCCGTGCCCCCCCAGGCTCCCAGTGTGCAGACGGACAGATGGTGGGCCTGGGCGGGCAGCAGGCCTGGCTGTGGAAGGCTGGCGGCCACTTGCCTCCTGCACCTCTCAGTTTCCTCACTGACCCCCAAAATCATACCAGAACCCCAGCGGTGCGGCAGCCCTCAGGCAAAGGAGGGTAGCTTCCAACGTTCCCTGGGCCCACCATTCTCGGGTTCCAGCCTCTGCCGCCTGCGCCCAGGCTGCTGCATCCCTCCTCCTGGGCACACCACACTCTGGCCACAATGGACTCCATTCAGCCCTGTGAATGAGCCCTCTCTGGCCATCGGCCTCTGCCCTCGCTGCCCTCTGCCTGGAGTGCACTCCCCTGCCCCCTCCCCTCTGCCCAGGGTACACTCCCCTGCCCCCCATCTCTGCCTGGAGTACACTCCCCTGCCCCCTCCTCTCTGCCTGGCTTCTTGGGAGTCACCCTCAGGTCTGGACTGGAAGCTGCTGCCTCCAGGAAGCCTTCCTGACTGCTACCTCCTCACAGATGTAGAGTGAATGGCTCCTACTACTGACAGCTGCCCCTGAAAGCCCTCTGTCTGCCACGAGACGCTTATCACCTGGCACTTCTGTGCTGCACCTGAGCAGGGACCATGCTGTGACCTGGGCAATGCTAGCCCAAGGGCTTCAGCGACTGAAGGGCACACGTGCCTACACACAGCACAGCACATGCCCGACCGGTGGCTCTTGGCTAGTGCCAGGGCTACCTGCCTCTGGGGACGCCTGAAGCCGTGGCGACAGGGGATCCACTCTGCACAGCAGGCGGGCAAGCAGGCAGATTCCTCGGGGTGCCCACTGTGGGCCGAGGCCCTGGAGGAGCAGCTCTGCGCCCGGCCAGCGTGTGTCCTTACTTCCGCCCCACATCTCCTGACAGCCTCTCTTCCCATGTACCCTGACAGGAGGGTCAGGCCCCCTAGCCGGACTCCCCAGGTGCTGCAGGCTGGGAAGGGGTGGGGCGGGCTTCCTTGCTGAGAGGCAGGACAGGGTCCCCAGCCTTCACCAGGTCCAGGCCAGAGCCTCTGCTCAGAGGTAGGACTCAGTGGGCTCAGAATAGGGGAAGGCATGCCGCTGTGTGACCTGGGGCCATTCTCCGCACTGTTCTGGGCACCAGCCCCGTCCCCACACATGGCACCTCCCACTGGAGCCGATCATCTGTGGCCCGAGGCCCCCGCAGCCTGCTCTGCAGCTCTGTCACCCCCTCCCCCAGCCCAGCATTCCGCGCCACGTGATTTATGGCTCCTGTCCGCCTGGCGCAGTCTCCATCCTGGAGCCGGCCGGCGGCTATTCCGGGGAAACAGACCAGAGCAGTGGGCCTCACGCTGGCCGGTGGGTCACAGCCAGAGGCGGGGGCGAGGGGGAAGCCGGCGGAACTGGGTCCTCCTGAGGCGGCCCCCCGCAAGGCCAGCACCACAGAGTGCACCCTGGGGAGGGACACAGCCCAGGGTCGGGGTGGAGGGATGGCATCTCAGACCCTGAAACCAAGGTGAGCACTGCTTTGGGGCCAGGGTCTATGCTCCAGGAAACCTCTGAGGACCCAGGCATTCCCCGGGGGGTCCCCCAAGAGCACGGGAATCCAGGAAAGGGGGTTCACCTGGGGCCTAGGATGGAGAGGGAGCCAGTGGGAAGGAGAGGCAGGGTGGGGTTGGCCTCTTTGTTCTGAGCCGCCAGCAGAGTCATACTGGTGTAGACAGGGGAGCTGGCTCTCCCGGAGATCAGGTGACCGGGGTCCCTGGGGGCTCAGGGGACAGCGATGCATTGTGGGATGGAGCTACTGGTCCCCGTGCAGGAAGGAAGACGGTCAGCCCCGTCCCCCGCCCTGGACCAAGCCTGCCCTGCCGCTCCCGGGAAAGCCCAGCCTCCCTGTGATGCGGGTCCTTCCCAAGGCCCAAGCTTCAGAGAGAGCCAGCTCTGCCCAAGAACCCGCCGGCGGAACCGCTTCCCTCATGAGGCAGCAAAGGCCGGGAAAGTCAGGCCAAGGCCCTGCGTCCCCCAGGACGGGTGCTGCTGGGCCAACCTGCTCCCCAGGAGGCTGCCGCTAGACACCTCCTGCAAAAGAAAAAAGGTGGAGGCGGAGCCTCACTTGCAAGGCGGAGCCTCAGGCTGGAGGGAGGAGCCTCGGCTGCCTCAGGAACCACCGACAGCATCTTCCTACCTCCTCCACCTCCTCCGTCCTCACTTGGAAGCACAGCCCCTCCAACCTAACCTCACAAAGTCCCAGGGCTGTAGGTGGGAGGGGAAAGGTAGCCAGTTCCCCTTCCCCACAGCCGCATCGACCCTGCCTCCCAGGGCACCCAGTGGACTGAAGCGTGCCAGAGAGGAGCCCTCAGGCCACAGCAGGGACCAGGCAGGTCGCTGGGTCAGAAGGGTGGGAGGGGGTGTGCAGAGGCTTCCGGAACCTCGCGGCCTTGGTCCCGTTCCCTGCCGCGTGCCCATGCCTGCTGCCCATCACGCCGTTCCC
>NC_045454.1:48740842-48749888 GCF_002776525.5 Piliocolobus tephrosceles
CCTGCTGCCCATCACGCACCCACCCTGCAGGCACTCCCACGTTTACCGCGCTCCGACGTTTACCGCGCAACGTTTACTGCGAAGGAAAGAGTGGGGGCAGGGGAAGGGAGGCAGGAAGAAGACACCTCCAGGCACACAGAGGACCTGGTAAAATCTGAGCGCCTCGGGGCGCAGGTCCACAAAAGGCCCAGGATGTTCCGCTCCCTAACTGGGAGTCCCAGAGGCTGCAAACTCTCCCTGCCCTGGGGGCTGGGGCTGCTCTGGCCTCCCTGGCCCCGAGCTCAGGGCTATGGTTGAGGCAGAGGCCGGGCTTGATACCCACCTGCAGCCTGAATGGTTGCGGCTGCTGGGGAGGCGCCAGGGCCTGTCCACACTGCTGCGGGCTGTGAGGTCCTGACACACAGTTCCTGCTCAGTCAGCACTTGCAGACAAAGACATGAGAGAGAGAAGCGTGGAGCCCAGCACCTCTCCTCTGCCTGGGATCGCCCTGAGCCCCCAGCACGCCTGGTGTGCACAGCCTGGCAGTGACCTGAGCCCGCTGACCAAGGCCATACCTGCAGGCTGCCAGCGAGGAACCAGAGCCTGGGGGAAGGAGGGAAGGCCGATGCCACTGGCCAGCCCCCTTTCCATGGGGAATAAGCAGGGAAACCAGGTTCCCAGGTGACCCTGGTCACCCTTGGCCCTGGCAGTCACAGCCTGGTGTGGTCCCTGCCTGCGCCACAGAGTCTGTGAGCAATGGACTCCATGGGGGAGACGGCAAGGCGTGTCCGAGGTTGGGTCATAAAAAGGGCTCCAGCTCCCAGCTTGGACGTACACGCTCGCTACCCTAGGGTGAGAGAGCCACCAGGCTGAGGAAGCCTGGGCAGCCCGTGCAGGAGGCCGCACAGTGAGGACCTGGGGGCTGCGGCCAAAAGCCGGTGAGGAGCTGCAGCCTGCCAGCCACCACACGAGGAAGTGGCTGCTCCAGCCCCGGTCGAGCCTCCGGATGAGGTGGCTCCAGGCTGACTGAGCCTCATGAGAGCCCCCAAGCCCCAACGCCCCGCAACGCAGCTCATGGGTTCCTGAGAGTTAACGGATGCCCACTGCTCCATTTCAGGGTAACTTGTAACACAGCAAGGGGTGACCAATATCAAAGATGGTCCCTTTGCTTCCAGGGAAGGACAGCCGTGGCCACGGTGGCTCCCCGCCCTGGCTGCGCCAGAGAACATCACTCAAAGTCGGTGGCGTGGCTGGGCTGGGCGACAGGGCCCAGGTGAGGCCTCCCGTCGCAGCCTCCCTGGGGCGGCCACTCACCTAACTCGGTGGGCTTCAGCAGCTCGTCGAGCATATTAAAGAAGGGCAGCTTCACCAGGCGGACTTCTGGCTTAAGGGTCTTGGCAGGCAACCGTCCCAGTCCGTTTAAGTACTTCCCGTAGAGCACGGGGTAGTCAATATTGGGGCCTGCCAGCGGAGTCCTGGGCACAGCGCCGGCCCGGTCGTAGGTGGAGTGCATGGTCAGGGGGTCCAGGGGCCGGTGCGGCTGTTGGACAGGCTCCGAGTTCTTCTTGGCGTAGCGAGTCTCGTACAGCTCCTTGATCTTTTTGAACAGCTCGGGGCTACAGTCAAACTGCACCAGCTGGAGGGCCCTGGTGACGAGCTCGTGCTTCAGTCCGCTCTTACTCCGGCCCACGAAACCCAGGAGCATCTGAAGGTCGGAGACTCGAAAACTCATCACCATGTTCTGAGGAGGAGCAAGCACACACAACTCAGAGGGCAGAGCTGCGAGGCAGGGGACTCCGCAGAGGCCAGGCCCTGATGCGGGGGCCGTGAGAGACACCCACTCGCCAGGAAGCGCCAGCCTTAACTGGGGCTGGTGGAGTGCCCGGCCCCTACGGTGCCCCCTCCCAGCAAAGCCCTGCCCCCTCCCTCCTCTTCATCAAACTTTCCCCAGCATCGCCAACGCAGCAAAAGCGCCTCTGACTAGGCCCCCCTTCTATTTTAGGTTCTCTTTCCCTGTCTTCAGCCTGAAAGCATCCCCAGGGCAGGAACTGGGAATCGTGCTTTACTTGTAAACGGCCTCTGCCAGCGCCTTGCCGGCAAACACCAAGTGCCTCCCTGACCCTCAGTCTCTTCGTCGGGAGGATAACAACATAAAGCACTGGCTGGGCGGGCGCTCAACCCTTGTCAGCCACAGATATGTTTTCCCTTCGGTCTCGCCAACGGTAGCCACAGTTTACTTAGCACTAATCACCTGCCGGGAACCGAGTCGGTCATGTGATTATATATTTAACTCTGATCCTTAAAACACCCCTGCTAGGCTGGTGTGTGAGCTCTGTCACAAAAGAGGAACTGTCGGCTCAGAGGTGGCAGTGCCAAGATTCAAACCCAGACCTGGCTCTGAAGCCAGGGGCGGTCCCTGCTGCCACACTATCCTCCGGACAGCAACACAGGGCCGGGCCTGTGGGGGCCTCCGAAACATCTACCCATCATTCCAGCAGGGTTTCGTCCCCTCGGCCCTGTGGACGCTGGGGCCGTCCTGGGCACTCGACACCCACAGTTCATGACAACCAAATACATCTCCAGACATCATCCTGAGTCCCTGGGGGACTGGTCCAAGGGGAAGGCAGCAGCCACAGGGGCTGTTGAGGGACCTGGGCCAAAGTGACGAATGAGGCTTGGCAGGACCTGGCCCTCATCCCCCGACAGGGCCTCTCCAGCGAAATCAAACCAAACAACAGAGCCCAGCTGACCCCAGTGTTTGATGTGGGGTAGCCTGGCAGTGGCCTCCCCTCCACGAGGGGTAGAACCATGAAAGGAAAAGAGGGCTCAACAGGCTGCAGAAGCCAGGTGTCCTCGAGGGATGGGCTGGCAGGGTTCTGGGGCCACCCACCCTCAGCCCTGAAGCTGGCCTGGGATGAATGAGATGTGGTGGGAAAGAGAAACTTCCAGGAGGAATGGAGAAAGAGCTCAAGTGTCAAGGGTGGTAAGGAAAGCTGGCAGGCACCCGAGGAAACCGATAAATCACTCAAACTCCACTCGAAAGACCCTGAGGGTCAAAGCCAGAGGCAGTCCCACTGGAGAGTCTACACTGCGGCCTCCGTGCCAGGAAGCGCTGGGGTTTCCAGCTCCCAGCTGCCCCAGGGTGAGGCCAGGAGCCTAGCCGCCCATTTCAGCACCAAGGCTGCAGCAGCCGGGGCCGCTGGTGGGGTCCTCATCTGTCAACTCTGATTCCTTCCAGCTGTACTGGGCCGGGATCCTGCTGAAGACGGAGAGGCTGTCCCGGCTCAAAACGATAGGGACGCACATGCGGGTGGCCCAGTCCTGCCCTAAGAGCCTCGGGAGATGCCTCTTCCCGTATCAGGGCTGCGCGGCCCCGTGACTGTGAAGAACCGGGATGCCAGCGTCTGCTCCCTGCCAGGCACCAGCGAGGCCTGTGTCGCTAATTTCACAATGACCACACCCATCGTGTAGGTGAGGAAACTGAGGCTCACAGAGAGAAGTGGCTGGTCCAGAGCCTCCCTAGTACATGCATGGGACTGGCATCGACCCCTTGGCCCCTAGGCTCCCCAGGGTGTTCCCGTCCGCTGCCGGGGACCCTCACTCACCAGCACACTGGCTATGGGGACCTGCGTGGTCTGCTGGGCCTCAGAGTCAGTGACACTTTGAAAACAAAAATGCCTCACCTCCCTTGGCCTGACTTCCTACCTTTGTAGAAAACAAAAAGGCTTGCGGACAAGATGTTTCTTCTGGAAGTGGCCCAAGGCCTTAGCAGGGAGAGACGATGTCATGTGGACACTTCACACTGGCAGCCTGGCCGAAGGCAGGTGGGCTCAGGAACCTGCTGACATCCTGGCACCCCGGGAGCCTCCGCCCCGCCCAGGCTGGACAGTGGAGCCCCAGCTCCCACCTCCCGGAGCACACCCCTTAGGCGGCCATATGTTCACGACTCAGATTTCCCGGCAGCTGCCACCTCAGAGGAGCCTGCCCTTGACACTGGAGAGAATGCGGGGGGGACAAGCATTCAGGAAGAAGCCCCAAATGCCCCAGGATCACTTCCTGCCCTGGCTCTGAGCTGACCTGCCTGCCGTCAGAGCTGTGTTTATAAACAGCGCCAGGCCCCGGCAGCTTCCAGAGTTTCAACTCCAGGCTTGCCTGGAAGTCGCGTGGGGAGACATCAGCCGAGACACAGCAGCTGCGCTGAACCTTTCCTCCAGCACAGGCCCCTCGGAGCACTGGGGGAAGCTCAGGAAGGCGCCTCTTTCCAGGAAAGTGGAGATGTGTGCTGTGGACTATTTCAGAGAGCTCACAGACACCCCTGCCCCAAACCTGCCTCCAGGTCTCAAGCTGAGAGCCTCAGATTTCAAAGTTCACCAACAAGCCCCCAACATTCGTCCCTCCAAGCAGTCTGTGATGCACCCCAAAAGACAAAATCTGCAGCCATGAATATGATGGGTTGGGGAAGGCCCCTGTAAAAAAGGGGATGTTTCAATGACATTTAAGGTACTTGGAGGGGTAGCAACGGACTCAAGAAGAAAGAAGGCTCCCCGGGGTCCAGGCCCCCTTGAATGGAAGCTCACGGTTTAGAGAACCTGAAAGGAGGATCAACTTGATTTAATTGAGTTGGGGGGACCCAGTCACCAGAGGGTCAAGGAAAGTTCATCAGATCATATTTCAAGGCCTGGATGGTACAAAAGACTGCAGACCCTGCCCTCAGCCAGGGTGGGGGTGGGGAGTCCAGGGTCACAGCTCCAAGTCCCGGAAGGAGGTTACATTTCAGGACTCCAGGGCACTTCAAGCCCAGAGTCTGCCACCTCGGGTTTACAGAGTTCAGGCCTCCACATCTCCAGGGCGAGTCTCCACTTTTCAAAACTCTAGAGAGGGACAGAAGTGTGTGCGGGGCGGGGGAGAGGGGTAGGGTTGGGAGGCAAAGAGAGGTGTATGCTGTAATCACAGAGCCCTCAGCGCTGTGTTTTCAGATCCCAGTGGGTAATGCGAGAGGACTGAGAAGAAAATATGTACAGGTCAGGACTGTGGGGAGGGAAGACGTGAAGGGGGATGGGGGAGGGAGAGGTCCCCTAACCTCCCTGGAAGCCGTGGTTTTGCGGGCACTTCTAAGAGTTTTAGACCCTCGGAGCTTCAGGCAGGCACCTACAAGAAGGTACATCCCCTGGAATGCGGATACTCTGAGCTCAATCCCAGGATTAAAACGGGTTCCAAGCTAGGAGACGGTATCTATGGAACATGGGACCTGTACAGGACCCGAAGTATAAAACAGCAGCAGCAGAAGTTATTCTAAAGAGGCCAGTCTTGGACCCAGTGGGGACCCTCCAGAGCTCAACATAAGAGAATAGGCAGAAAGACAGGAGACCTTAGAAACCAAAGCTGGGGTGCATAAAGATTCTGGGGGCTGTGTAGGGAGGGAGAGTGTCTGACCTAAAAAGTAGACTCGCTCAAGAGCAAAAAATAAGAGAAGCAGCCAAGGTTCAATTGAAGACAGTATCTGATGCTGCACAGGTGAGGTTTAGAGACCTCTAAAGCAGAATCAGCAGCCTCAGATTCTGTCCCGAGGGAAATGAGGTAGCACCAAAAGCACAGCCCAAGATTTAAGATTAAAAAAAAGGAGAATAAGGAAAGTCTTTGACCAAGAAAAGTGGTCAGGACTCCATCCTATGGGGAGGGAAACGGGGGGCCCAGTCTTCCCCTAGCGCCCACTCCGGCGTGTGAGAGACGGTGTCGGGAAGGGGGCGGGGTTCTGGGACCAGTGCAGGAGCTGAAGAGGGGCTCAAGCCCGAGCCTGGACTCCAGATCCTAAGAGGACGTGCTGTGTCTTGGAAGTGGTCTCAGGGCCCCGACTCCTCCACCTGGACGGTGGCAGGACCCTATCCGGGACTCAGGGGACCCTTCCAAGCAGGAGACTCGCAAACCCCAGTCTGGCCTGTTGGGCGGGGACGAGACCCAGATACCAGTCTTGGGAGCCCTGCGGGCGGGGAGGCGCGGACACTCCCCCAACACACCAGCCAAAGAGCAAAGACCCCGGCTCGGAACCAAGAGAGCAACGAGAAGCTCAACACGTCCGGCAGCCCGGGGGAACGGTGCCTCAACCGGTAGGCGCGGCCCCGGCCTGGCGCTTAGGGACCGGGACTCCAAGGACTAGGGCTGGGTGGAGGGACCCTGCCTGAAGCTGGGGAAGCGACCCCCGGAGCGAAGACCCGGGTGAGGCAGGAGGGCCCCGCCCCCGGCCTCCCCGCCCCCCGCCCTCACCCTGAGACCCGGGGTCGGGGTCTGGGGGCCGGGACGACGAGCCGCGGGCCGGCCGCGCTGTGGGGCCCCGGACAGAAGGCGCAGACCTCGACCCGCGGCCCGACCCCCGCCCTCTCGCCCACTTGCCCCGGCCGGTGCCGCCGCCGCTCACTCACTTTGGCCTCCACCAGCTCCGCCGCCATCTTGGCCACCAGCGTCCCCCGCGCCGGGAGCCCCCAGCCGTCGCGTCACGTGACCGCCCACCACTCGCGGGCGGGGCCGCCACCCGGGCCAATTAGCACCCGCGCGCGCTCCTCCCGCCGCCCGTGCGCGCTGCTGCGTCCTGCGCAGGCGCGCGGGGCCGCCGCCCGGGCCTCGGGCCAATCAGCTCTGCCCTACACCGGCCCCTCCCCCCCACCCTTCTTCTCTCGCTCGCGGCGACCACGCCCACCCCTGGCGGCGTCTGACTCCTTAAAGGGGTACGAACCCTGCGCAGGTGGGGACGGGTGCTGGGTTGCCTCTAAGGAGGGAGGGCGGGAGGGGGCGGTGGCAGTGACAACAATGCAACCAGGTGCTGTGGCTTCCTGCGCGCGGCGGCCGCCAGGTGCGTGTCCAGAGTGCGGGCGGCGTCGGGCAGGGAATGGTTGCTCCGCCGCAGCAGTCGCCAGTGCGTGCAGTGCGGCGCCTTGCAGCGCCGCGTGGTGCGTGCTCCACCGGCCCCGACGCCCCGCGCGCTGCACATCCGGGTCCTGGTGTGCAGATGGGGCGTGGGCTCGGCACCCAGTTGGCTGGGAGCGCCAGTTGGAGAAAAGCGGGATACCTGCTCCCAAATTCTTCGGAGATCGTGCAGCCCTCACGTCTTTGCACCCTCCCATCCTGCCTCCCCACCCATGGGAAACCTTGGATCTGCACCAGCTGGGACCTCTCCTGCTCCAGAGCGCTCCTTGGTTGGCTTTGGAGCCAAGTGGCTTAGTGCCCATAGAAGTGGAGTTCAAACTTCCGTAATGAAGTATTTTAGTGCATTTATTTTTTATTTTTATTTTTGTGGAGACGAGAATCTCATTATGTTGTCCAGGCTGGTCTCGAATGTCTGGGTTTAAATGATCCTCCTGGCTGGGCCTCCCAAAGTGCTGGGAATACAGGCATGAGTCACCACACCCGGCTAGTCCAACATTTTAAACATAGAAAAATCAATGCAAAAGAGTCCATGATGGATGAAATACCAAATTGTTATTTATTTATTTATTTTCGAGACAGAGTTTTACTCTTGTTGCAGAGGCTGGAGTGCAATGGCGTGATCTCAGCTCACTGCAACCTCTATCTCCCAGGTCAAGGGATTGTCCTGCCTCAGCCTCCCAAATAGCTGGGATTACAGGTGACTGCCACCACGCCCAGCTAATTTTTTTTTTGGCCAGGCTGGTCTCGAACCCCTGACCTCAAGTGATCTGACCGCTTCAACCTCCCAAAGTGCTGGGATTACAGGCATGAGCCATCATACCCGGACTCTTTTTTTTTTTTTTTTTTTTTTTTGAGAGTCTTGCTCTGTCACCCAGGCTAGAGTGCAGTAGAGCAATCTCTGGTCACTGCAACCTCTGCCTCCTGGGTTCAAGCGATTCCCCTGCCTCAACCTCCCTAGTAGCTGGGATTACAGGCGTGCACCACCGTACCCAGCTAATTTTTGTTTTGTTTTGTTTTTGAGACGGAGTCTCACTTTCACCAGGCTGGAGTGCAGTGGCGCAATCTCAGCTCACTGCATCCTCTGCCTCCTGGGTTCCAGTGATTCTCCTGCCTCAGCCTCCTGAGTACCTGGGACTACAGATGGGCACCATCGCACCCAGCTAATTTTTGTATTTTTAGTAGAGATGCAGTTTCGCTATGTTGGCCAGACTGGTCTATGAACTCCTGATCTCAGGTGACCCACCTGCCTCGGCCTCCCGAAGTGCTGGGATTGCGGGTGTTAGCCACCGCGCCCGGCCTGAAATACCAAAATTTGAAGTAAAGAGCCAGACATAGGGGTGTGCGCCTGTGGTCTCAGCTACTCAGGAGGCTGACTTGAGCCCAGGAGTTCGAGGCTGCAGTGAGCTTTGATCATGTGACTGGGCAACAAAATTATCGGAGACGGTTGTTTTGGACTAAGCTCTTGCACTAGGCACCAACAGACTGGAATAAACAAAACGTAGCTACTCACACTCAGATTCTAAGTCACCATGACAAAATTAAGTTATCTGACCTTTGGGAAAATCAGGAGGGAGCCCTATTAGCCTCTTTTCTTTTCTTTTCTTTTCTTTTCTTTTCTTTTCTTTTTTGGAGGAGTCTCGCATTTGTCACCTAGGCTAGGATGCAATGGTGCAATCTTGGCTCACTGGAACCTCTGCCTCCCAGGTTCAAGTGATTCTCCTGCCTCAGCCTCCTGAGTAGCTGGGATTACAGGTGCGCACCACCACACCCGGCTAATTTTTTTGTATTTTTAGTAGAGATGGGGTTTCACCATGTTGGCCAGGCTGGTCATGAACTCCTGACCTCAGATGATCCGCCCGCCCCAGCCTCCCAAATGCTGGGATTACAGGCGTGAGCCACCGCTGCCTGTCCAGTCAATTTTCCAAACAGACCAGTTTCAGTCTTCAGTGGGCAGTGCTCTGAAGTTCCCTCTGCTTAATTGCTTTAATCCTACACAAAAAAACTAGCCTGAAACAACCTAATGGTAACTAATAACTTAACACATTCTTTGCTGTTGGGTTTTTTGTTTGTTTGTTTGTTTTTGAGATAGGGTTTCTGTCTCCCAGGTTGTCGTGCAGTAGTTTTTTTTTTTTTTTTTTTTTTTTTTTTT
>NC_045454.1:48749988-48751742 GCF_002776525.5 Piliocolobus tephrosceles
TTTTTTTTTGAGACGGAGTCTCGCTCTGTCGCCCAGGCTGGAGTGCAGTGGCCAGATCTCAGCTCACTGCAAGCTCCGCCTCCTGGGTTCCCGCCATTCTCCTGTCTCAGCCTCCCGAGTAGCTGGGACTACAGGCGCCCGCCACCTCGCCCAGCTAGTTTTTTGTATTTTTTATTAGGGATGGGGTTTCACCGTGTTAGCCAGGATGGTCTCGATCTCCTGACCTCGTGATCTGCCCGTCTCGGCCTCCCAAAGTGCTGGGATTACAGGCTTGAGCCACCGTGCCCAGCCGTCGTGTAGTAGTTTAATCATGGTTCACTGCAGCCTCAACTGCCCGGGTTCAGGTGGTCCTCCTACTTCAGCCTCCTGAGTAGCTGGGACTACAGATGCACACCACCACGCCTGGCTAATTTTTGTATTTTTTGTCGACATGGGATTTTGACAAGTTGCCCAGGCTGCTGTCGAACTCCTGAGCTCAAGGGATCCCCCCAAAGTGCTGGGATTACAGACATGAGTCACCCCGCCCAGCCTGTTTTTTGCTTTTGCTCTCTACAACCCTTCTCTGCCTGTAGAGTCAACCTCCTCTGCCCAACTGATTGGAACTATTTTATGGAATGAAGTGTAGCAAATTGCAGTGAAGCCAGTTAATGTCCTTAAACGTGTTAAAATGTTGTCCATTGACAACAGAACCCAGCTCTGCCATTGCATGTATGAGTCTGACCTCACCTTCATTCCAACCCTGCTGATTCTGCTGGGGATGGGGTTTTTTTGTTTTTGTTTTGTTTTGTTTTGTTTTTTAGACAGGATCTTGCTCAGTCGCCCAGGCTGCAGTGCAGTGGTGCCATCTCGGCTCACTGCAACGTCCGCCTCTCACATTCAAGCAATTCTCATGCTTCAGCCTCCCAAATAACTGGGATTACAGGCATGCGCCACCACACCAGGCTAACATTTTTCTAATGTTATTTTATTTTAATTTTCTTGAGACAGGGTCTCTATCACTCAGGCTGGAGTACAGTGGTGGGATCTTGACTCACTTCAACCTCCACCTCTCAGGATCAAGAGATTCTCCTGCCTCAGCCTCCCAGGCAGTGGGGATTACAGGTGTGCACCACCACACCAGCTAATTTTTGGTATTTTTAGTAGAAACAAGGTTTGACCATGTTGGCCAGGCTGGTCTCGAACTCCTGACCTTCAGTGATCTGCTGGCCTCACACTCCTAAAGTGCTAGGATTACAGGTGTGAGCCACCATGCCTGGCCAGGTTTTTTGTTGTTGTTGTTGTTTTAAGTATAATTTATATTTGTTTTGGTGAAAATCCAGATTACAAGAAGTTGAAAACATAGTACAGAAAGATTTATGCATTTTTCTCCCAGCTTTCCCCAGCAATAACATTTTATATAACTGGCCGGGCGTGGTGGCTCACACTGTAATCCCTGCACTTTGGGAGGCCAAGGCGGGTGGATCACCTGAGGTCAGGAGTTCGAGACCATCCTGGCCGACATGGTGAAACCCCGGTCTCTACTAAAAATACAAAAATTAGCCGGGCGTGGTGGCGGGCGCCTGTAATCCCAGCTACTCAGGAGGCTGAGGCAGGGGAATCACTTGACCCCGGGAGACAGAAGTTGCAGTGAGCTGAGATTGCACCATTGCACTCCAGCCCAGACAAGAGCAACGCTCCGTGTGAAAAAAAAAAAAAAAAAAAAAAAAAAAAACCCGCGGGGGGGGGGTGCCGGTTTTTTTTTTTTTTTTTTTTTT
>NC_045454.1:48751842-48787847 GCF_002776525.5 Piliocolobus tephrosceles
GGTGGCTTGTGCCTGTATTCTTTTTTTTTTTTTTTTTTTTTGAGGCAGAGTCTCGTCGCCCAGGCTGGAGTGCAGTGGCGGGATCTCAGCTCACTGCAAGCTCCGCCTCCCGGGTTTACGCCATTCTCCTGCCTCAGCCTCCCGAGTAGCTGGGACTACAGGCGCCCGCCACCTCGCCCAGCTAGTTTTTGTATTTTTAGTAGAGACGAGGTTTCACCGTGTTAGCCAGGATGGTCTCGATCTCCTGACCTCGTGATCTGCCCATCTCGGCCTCCCAAAGTGCTGGGATTACAGGCTTGAGCCACCGCGCCCGGCTTGTGCCTGTATTCTAAGCACAGTGGTTCGCACCTGTATTCCAAGCACTTTGGGAGGCCAAGGCAGAGGTCAGGAGTTCGAGACCAGCCTGGCCAACAAGGAGAAACCCCTTCTGTACTAAAAATACAAAAATTAGCTGGGCGTGGTGGTACACACCTGTAATCCCAGCTACTCGGGAGGCTGAGGCAAGAGAATCGCTTGAACCGGGGAGGTGGAGGTTGCAGTGAGCCGAGATTGTGCCATTGCACTCCAGCTGGGCGACAGAGTGAGACTCCAGCCCAAAAAAAAAAAAAAGAATGGGCAGAGCATGGTGGATCCACCTGTAATATCAGCACTTTGGGAGGCCAAGGCGGGTAGATCACCTGAGGAGTTCTAGGCCAGCCTGGCCAACATGGTGAAATCCCCGCTACTAAAAATACAAAAATTAGCCAGGCATGGAGGCACATGCCTGTAATACAAGCTACTCAGGAGGCTGAGGCAGGAGAATTGCTTGAACCTGGGAGGTGGAGGTTGCAGTGAGCCGAGATCGAGCCACTGCACTCCAGCCTGGGTGACAGAGTCTCAAAAAAAAAAAAAAGATTAAAAAAAAATTTTACAAAACCGTGTTGTGTTGTCAAAACCTGGGCGTTAATGTTACTATAATGGAGTCAACTCAAGTGCAGACATTATTTGGATTTCACCCATTTTTATGTGCACCTTCCTCTGTGTGTGTGTTTGGGTCTATGAGTTTTTAATTTTTTTTTCTTTTGAGACAGAGTTGCGCTGTGTTGCCCAGGCTGGAGTGCAGTGGTATGATCTCGGCTCACTGCAACCTCCGCTTCCCAGGTTCAAGCAACTCTCGCGCCTCAGCCTCCCGAGTAGCTGCAATTACAGGTAGGCACCACCACACACAGCTAATTTTTGTATTTTTACTAGAGAATGGGGTTTTGCCATGTTGCCCAGGCTGGTCTTGAATTCCTGACCTTAAGTGATCCATCTGCCTCAATCTCTCAAAGTGCTGGGATTACAGGCATGAGACAGTGTGCCTGGCAGTTCTGTGAAATTTTGTCTCACTTGTAGATTCCTGCAACCCTTGTGGTTTGAAAGTTCTGTGTAATCAAGGTACTGTGTCTGTGTTTTAAAATACGTTTTGGGCTGGGTGCGTGGTTCAAGCCTGTAATTCCAGCCATCTGGGAGGCTGAGGGAGGAGGATAGCTTAAGCCCAGGAGTTTGGGACCAGCCAGGCAACATAATGCAAGATCCCCATTTCTACAGAAAAATTTATTTTATTTTATTTTATTTTTATTTTTTATTTTTTTGCGATGGAGTCTGGGTCTGTTGCCTAGGCTGCAGTGCAATAGTGTGATCTCAGCTTACTGCAGCTTCCGCCTCCCGCGTTCCAGCAATTCTTCTGCCTCAGCCCCCTGACTAACTGGGACTACAGCTGCGTGCTACCACACCCGGCTAATTTTTGTATTTTTAGTCGAAACGGGGTTTCAGCATGTTGGCCAGGCTGGTCTTGAACTCTGAACCTCAGGTGATCTGCCTGCCTCGGCCTCCCAAATTGCTGGGATTACAGGTATGAGCCACTGTGCCCGGCCCCCTCAATTTTTTTTTTTTTTTAATTAGCTGGCCATGGAGGCACATACCTTTAGTGCCAGCTACTCCAGAGATTGAGGCAGGAGGATCACTGGAGCCCAGGACTTTGAGGCTGCAGTGAGTTATGATAGCACCACTGTACTCCGGCCTGAGTGACAGCCAGACCCTGTCTCAAAAATAACTGTAATAAATCAATAAAGACTCTTTATCAGTTACAAACAACTGCCAAGCATATTTACAGAAAAAATAGTATAGGATTTGCATTGAAATAATTGGAAGACGCCAGCCACTGTGGCTCACGCCTGTAATCCCAGCAACTTTGGGAGCTCGAGGCGGGCAGATCACCCGAGGTCGGGAGTTCGAGACCAGCATGACCAACGTGGAGAAACCCTGTCTCTACTAAAGATACAAAATTAGCCGGGTGTAGTGGCGCATGCCTGTAATCCCAGCTACTCAGGAGGCTGAGGCAGGAGAATCGCTTGAACCTGGGAGGCAGAGGTTGTGGTGAGCTGAGATCGCGCCACTGCACTCCAGCCTGGGCAACAAGAGCAAAACTCGGTCTCAAAAAAAAAAAAAAAAAAAGAAGAAGAAAATAAACAATGGGAAGAGTATTGAGGGAGAAAGATAAAACAAAATGAATTTTGTGTTGCCAATTGTTGAACCTGAAGGATGGATCAGGAGGGACTCAGGATGTTCTGTACCTAAAATTGCTGAGCCGTAGCCCGGTGCAGTGGCTCATGCCTGTAATCCCAGCACTTTGGGAGGCCGAGGCAGGCGGATTGCTTGAGGCCAGAAGTTTGAGACCAGCCTGCCCAACGTGGTGAAACCCGGTCTCTACTAAAAATATAAAAATTAGCTGGGCATGATGGTGGGCACCTGTAATCCCAGCTACTCAAGAGGCTGAGGCAGGAGAATCGCTTGAACCCAGGAGGCAGAGGTTACAGTGAGCTGAGATCGAATCACTGCACTCCAGCTTGGGCGACAGAGCGAGACTCCGTCTCAAAAAAATAAAAAAGGCCGGGCGTGGTGGCTCACGCCTGTAATACCAGCACTTTGGGAGGCCAAGGCGGGCAGATCATGAGGTCAGGAGATTGAGATCATCCTGGCAAACGCAGTGAAACCCCGTCTCTACTAAAAAATACAAAAAAATTAGCTGGGCATGGTGGCGGGAGCCTGTAGTCCCAGCTTCTCGGAAGGCTGAGGCAGGAGAATGGCATGAACCCGGGAGGCGGAGCTTGCAGTGAGCCGACATCGCGCCGCTGCACTCCAGCCTGGGCGACAGAGCAAGATGTCGTCTCAAAAAAATAAATTAATTAATTAAAAAAAAAAATTGCTGAGCCCTGTCCTAGAAACTGTCAGAATAAGGTGTTTCCATGTTAGCTGCATCCCCATCAACCCCCCATTCTCTGATGATGAAAGCCAGGATCAGATAGGAACACCTGCCCAGGCATTGACTAAGCCACTGTCTTGTTTTCTGGTTCAGGGATCTGCAAACATTTTCTGTAGAGATCAGGGAAGTATTTTCTGCTTCTGGACCACATATAATGTCTAGAGCAATTACTCAACTCTGCCATCTAAGGGTAAAAGAAACCATAGACTATAAATAAACAAGTGGGCCGGGCGCGGTGGCTCATGCCTGTAATCCCAGCACTTTGGGAGGCCGAGGCGGGCGTATCACAAGGTCAGGAGATCGAGACCATCCTGGCTAACACGGTGAAACCCCGTCTCTACTAAAAATACAAAAAATTAGCCGGGCGTGTCGACGGTTGCCTGTAGTCCCAGCTACTCGGGAGGCTGAGGCAGGAGAATGGCGTGAACCCGGGAGGCGGAGCTTGCAGTGAGCGGAGATTGTACCACTGCATTCCAGCCTGGGCGACAGAGCAAGACTCCGTCTCAAAATAAATAAATAAATAAACAAACAAGTGAGCATGGCTGTATGCTAGTAACACTTTATTTATTTGTTTATTTATTTGAGAAAAAGTCTTGCTCTGTTGCCCAAGGTGGAGTGCAGGGGCCTGATTTCGATGCACTGCAACCTCTGCCTCCCGGGTTCAAGCGATTTTCCTGCCTCAGACTCCTGAGTAGCTGGGTCTACAGGCGTGCGCCACCATGTCCAGCTAATTTTTGTATTTTTAGTAGAGACAGGGTTTCACCACGTTGGCCAGGCTGGTCTTGAACTCCCGACCTCAAGTGATCTGCCCACCTGGGCCTCCCAAAATGCTGGGATTATGGGTGTGAGCCACTGAGCGTGTATGCTAGTAAAACTTCATAAACAGAGAGAGTTCAATCTTATGTATTTTCACAGGTCATTATATTATTATTATGCTTTTGTTTGAATATTTTAAAGAGAAAGAAGGCTGGGTACTGTGGGTTATGCCTGCAATCCCAGCAGTGTTGGAGATCTAGGTGGGAGGACTGCTTGAACACAGGACTTCTACACCAGATTGAGCAACATAATGAGATCCTGTCTCTGCAAAAAAATAAAAAATTAACTGGGCATGGTGGTGCACACCTACAGTCTCACCTACTCGGGTAGATGGCTTGAGCCCAGGAGTTCCAGGCTGCAGTGAACCATAATTGTGCCACTGCACTCCAGCCTGGGTGACAGAGCGAGACTCTGTCTCACTAATAATAATAATAAAAAAAATAATAATAATAATACACCAGGCACGGTGGCTCAATGTGCAATGTATTATCACTATTGATTGCATTTTCTGGCTGTAAAACAGATTGTAGGCCAGGCATGGTGGCTCACTCCTGTAATCCCAGCACTTTGGGAGGCTGAGGCAGGAGGATCACCTGAGGTCAGGAGTTTGAGACCAGCCCGTGCAACATGGTGAAACCCCCGTCTCCACTAAAAGTACAAAAATTAGCTGGGGCATAGTGGCACGCACCTGTAATTCCAGCTACTTGGGAGGCTGAGACGGGAGAATTGCTTTAACCCAAGAGGCAGAGGTTACTGAGACTGTGCCACTGCACTCCAGCCTAGGCAACAGGCTGAGCAACATACGAGACTCCATCTCAAAAAATAATAAATAAAGGCCAGGCGTGGTGGCTCATGCCTGTAATCCTAGCACTTTGGGAGGCCGAGGCGGGCAGATCATGAGGTCAGGAGATCGAGACTATCCCGGCTAACACGGTGAAACCCCGTCTCTACTAAAAACACACACAAAAAAACTAGCAGGGCATGGTGGCGGGTGCCTGTAGTCCCAGCTACTCAGAAGGCTGAGGCAGGAGAATGGTGTGAGCCTAGGAGACAGAACTTGCAGTGAGCTGAGATTGTGCCACTGCACTCCAGCCTGGGTGACAGAGCAAGACTCCGTCTCAAAAATAAATAAATTAATTAATAAAATAATAACAAAGGTGTCAAGTTAGATTAGGGCCGAGGGCTGTAGCTTGCTAATCTTTGTTAGAGATGCTTAGACTCAGTGCTGACCAGAAAAGGCAAAATTCCCTGTCCTCGTGGAATTGACATTCCAGGAGGCAGATAAACAACAAACAAAATCAAAAGCTAATTGAAGGTCCAGGCGCGGTGGTGCACACCTGTAATCCCAGCACTTTAGGAGGCTGAGGCGGGCAGATCACCTGGGGCCCGGAGTTCGAGACTAGCCTGGCCAAGATGGTGAAAACCCATCTTTACCTAAAATACAAAAATTAGCTGGGTGTGGTGGTACACACCTGTAATTCCAGTTACTTGGGAGGCTGAGGCAGGAGAATCGCTTGAACCCGGGAGATGGAGGTTGCAGTGATCCGAGATCGCACCATTGTACTCCAGCCTGGGCGATGGAGGGAGACTCCATCTAAGAAAAAAAAAAAAGGCTAAATACAGAACATGTTCAGACACTGACGGGAGGTAGACAGACAAGAAAGAGGAGAGGGAGGCTATGGAAAATCCCCGCATGACCAATTTAAAGCTTTACAGCCTGTTTTAGGACAAAATTCATCAGTTCTAAATCAGATCCTTTGCAATTCTGACAAAATTCACAAACCACCTCCACTGTTATGTAAGATACAGAGAGATAGATGGGGAGAGGTAGGTATACATACAGAGAGTTATTCCCTTTTTGCACTTAAATAAATGGAGTCGTTTCCTGGGCAAAAATACCTATGAGCCAGGCGTGGTGGCTCACGCCTGTAATTCCAGCACTTTAGGAGGCCGAGGCGGGCAGATCACGAGGTCAGGAGTTCAAGACCAGCCTGGCCAACATGGTGAAACCCCGTCTGTACTAAAAATACAAAAGAAATGAGCGGGGCATGGTGGCATGCACCTGTAACCCTAGCCACTTATGATGCTGAAGCAGGAAAATCTCTTGAACCTGGGAGACGGAGGTTGCAGTGAGCCAAGATCACGACACTGCGCTCCAGCCTGGGTAACAGAGGGAGACTCCATCTTTAAAATGATGATAATGATAATAATAATACTTACGAAATTGTGAATTGGGTGTTAGCTGAATATTAAAAGCATCTTGGCCGGGTGCGGTGGCTCAAGCCTGTAATCCCAGCACTTTGGGAGGCCGAGACGGGCGGATCACGAGGTCAGGAGATCGAGACCATCCTGGCTAACACGGTGAAACCCCGTCTCTACTAAAAAATACAAAAAAAAAGGTAGCCGGGCGAGGTGGCGGGCGCCTGTAGTCCCAGCTACTCGGGAGGCTGAGGCAGGAGAATGGTGTAAACCCAGGAGGTGGAGCTTGCAGTGAGCTGACATCCGGCTACTGCACTCCAGCCTGGGCGACAGAGTGAGACCCCGTCTCAAAAAAAAAAAACCAGGTATGGTGGTGTGAACTTGTAGTCCCAGTTAATCGGGAGGCTGAGGTGGGAGAACTGCTTGAGCCTGGGAGGTGGAGGCTGCAGTGAGCTATGATCACACCAGTGCACTCCAGCCTGGGTAACAGTGAGATGCTGTCTGAAAACAAATAAGTAAAGAATTGAATTGAGAGTTAAGGATATTTGGGCCGGGCGCGGTGGCTCAAGCCTGTAATCCCAGCACTTTTGGAGGCCGAGACCGGTGGATCACGAGGTCAGGAGATCGAGACCATCCTGGCTAACACGGTGAAACCCCGTCTCTACTAAAAAAATACAAAAAACTAGCCGGGCGATTTGGCGGGCGCCTGTAGTCCCAGCTATTCGGGAGGCTGAGGCAGGAGAATGGCGTGGACCCGGGAGGCGGAGCTTGCAGTGAGCTGAGATCCGGCCACTGCACTCCAGCCTGGGTGGCAGAGCGAGACTCCATCTCAAAAAAAAAAAAGAAGAGAGTTAAGGATATTTGTTCTCTCTCCCACCACCCCACCCTCAGGGCATTTTCTCAGGGACATAGAAGTCTCTTTCATAGGAATAACCACCCACCTAGTATTTTTTTTTTCTTTCTGAGACCGTGTCTCACTCTATCACCCAGGCTGAGTGCAGTGGCACAATCTTGGCTCACTGCAACCTCCGCCTCTTGGGTTCAAGCAATCCCTCCCACCTCAGTCTCCTGAGTAGCTGGTTTTACAGCCACATGCCACCATGCCCAGCTAATTTTTTTGCAGCTTTTGTAGAGATGAGGAGAATCGCTTGAGGTGGATGTTGCAGTGAGCTGAGATCATGCCACTGCACTCCAGCCTGGCGACAGCGAGATTCTGTCTCAACAAAACAAAACAAAACAAAACAAACAAAAAAACTCCTGGACTCAAGTGACCCTCCTGCCTCAGCCTCCCAAGTAGTTGAGACTACAGGCGTGCACCATCATGCCCAGCTTATTAAAAAAGGTTTCTGGAGGGCTGGGCGTGGTGGCTCACACCCGTAATCCCAGCACTTTGGGAGGCTGAGGCGGGTGGATCACGAGGTCAAGAGATCAAGGCCATCCTGGCCAATATGGTAAAACCCGTCTCTACTAAAAATACAAAAAAAAAAAAAAAAATTAGCTGGGCTTGATGGCGGGCGCTGATAGTCCCAGATATTTGGGAGGCTGAGGTAAGAGAATCACTTGAACCCGGGAGGCGGAGGTTCAGTGGCCAAGATTGTGCCACTGCCCTCCAGCCTGGCTACAGAGTAAAACACCATCTCAAAAAAAAAAAAAAAAAAAAAAGAAAGAAATGAAAAAAGGTTTTTGGTGCATATGGGGTCTCCCTAGGTTTCCACATCTGGTCTTCAACTGCTAGCCTCAAGCAATCTTCCCCATTTCCAAAGGGCTGGGATTACAGATGTGAGCTACTGGGACCTGCCACGATGTCTTGTATAACCTAGCCTGAAACAGCACACTCCCATTTTCAAAACACCCTATAAACTTCAGCCCTGTTCAATGTGAGCAGGTCATACCTGGATGTCAGGAGGGCAGATTCGTTGGGACAATTGTGCAGGCTGGGCACCACAAATAGTATCTATTTTACAGGGTGATTGTAGGGCCATGAAGCATTTAGCTCAGTGTCTGGTACATGGTAAGCCCTCAAGAATTGTGAAATATTATTAGATTGCCATTAATTTAGAAAGGACAAGAGGGTCTCAAGGGCATTCTGCTTAGTGGGGGGTAAAAGCCAATCTGGGCTGGGCACAGCGGCTCATGCCTGTAATCTCAGCACTTTGGGAGGCCAAGGCGGGTGGATCACTGGAGGCTAGGAGTTAAAAACTAGCCTGGCCAACATGATGAAAGCCTGTCTCTACTAAAAATACAAAAATTAGCCAGATGTGGAGGTGGGTGTCTGTAATTCCAGTTACTGGGGAGGCTGAGGCAGGAGAATCACTTGAACCCGGGAGGCAGACGTTGCAGTGAGCCGAGATCGCACCGCTGCACTCCAGCCTGGGTGACAGGGTGAGACTCCGTCTCAAAACAACAACAACAACAAAAACGTTCTTGAAATGACAGAATTATAGAGCTGGAACGTGGGTCAGTCGTTTCTAGGGATCAGGGCAGGGCCATGGGGAAGGGAATAGTTGTGACAATAAGGAGGTAACAGAACAGTGATCTTTGTGGTGATGAAATAGTTCTGTGTGTTTTTATTTTATTTATTTATACATATTTTTTGAGACAAACTTTCGTTCTTGTTGCCCAGGTTGGAGTGCAATGGTGCGATCTCGGCTCACCACAACCTCCGCCTCCCAGGTTCAAGTGATTCTCCTGCCTCAACCTTCCGAGTAGCTGGGATTACAGGTGCCCATGACCACGCGTGGTCAATTTTTTTTTTTTTTTTTGGAGACGGAGTCTCGCTCTGCCACCCAGGCTGGAGTGCAGTGGCCGGATCTCAGCTCACTGCAAGCTCCGCCTCCCAGGTTTACGCCATTCTCCTGCCTCAGCCTCTTGAGTAGCTGGGACTACAGGCGCCCTCCACCTCGCCTGGCTAGGTTTTTTTTTTTTTGTATTTTTTAGTAGAGACGGGGTTTCACCGTGTTAGCCAGGATGGTCTCGATCTCCTGACCTCGTGATCCGCCTGTCTCGGCCTCCCAAAGTGCTGGGATTACAGGCTTGAGCCACCGCACCTGGCCGCATGGTCAATTTTTGTATTTTTACTAGAGACGGGGTTTCACCATGTTGGCCAGGCTGGTCTTAAACTCCTGACCTCAAACCACCTGCCTCAGCCTACCAAAGTGCTGGGATTACAGGCGTGAGCCACTGTGCTCAGCATCTGTTTTTGTTTAAACAGAGTCACACTCTGTCACCCAGGCTGAAGTGCAATGTCATGATCATAGCTCATTGCAGCCCTGACCTCCTGGGCTCAAGCCTCCCTAGAGGTGAGACTGCAGGCATGTGCTACCACCCCCAGCTACTTTTTTTTTTTTTTTTAGAGATAGGGTCTCATGATGTTGCCCAGGCTGGTCTCAAACTCCTGGTTTTAAGGGATCCTCCTTCCTTGGCCTCCCAAAGTGCTGGGATTCCAGGTATGAGCCACGGTGTCCAGCTACAATAACTTGGAACTCTATACACACATTGTACTAATGTCATATTTCTTGTTCTGATGTTGTACATAAGGTGTGACCTTGGCCAGGCGCGGTGGCTCACGCCTGTAATCCCAGCACTTTGGGAGGCCGAGGCGGGCGGATCACGAGGTCAGGAGATTAAGACCATCCTGGCTAACATAGTGAAACCCTGTCTCTACTAAAAATACAAAAAATTAGCTGGGCATGGTGGTGGGCACCTGTAGTCCCAGCTACTTGGGAGGCTGAGGCAGGAGAATGGCGTGAACCCGGGAGGCGGAGCTGGCAGTGAGCCCAGATTGCACCATGGCACTCCAGCCTGGGCAACAGAACGAGACTCCATCTCAAAAAAAAAAAAAAAAAAAACCCACAAAAATAACAAAGGCTGGGTATGGTGGCTGACGCCTGTAACCCCAGCATATTGGGAGGCCAAGGTGGGCCCATCTCCTGAAGTCAGGAGTTCAAGGCCCACCTGGCCAACATGGCGAAACCACATCTCTACTAAAAATACAAAAATTAGCCAGGCGTGGTGGTGGGCACCTGTAATTCCAGCTACTCAACAGGCTGAGGCAGGATAATTGCTTGAGCCTGGGAAAGGGAGGTTGCGGTGAGCTGAGATTGCTCTATCTCAATTAAAAAAAAAAAAAAAAAATACAGCGGGCACGATGGCTCCCACCTGTAATCCTAACACTTTGGAAGGCCAAGGCGGGTAAAAATACAAAAATTAAGCCCGGTGCAGTGGCTCACGTCTGTATTCCCAGCACTTTGGGGAGGCCGAAGTGGGTGGATCACCTGAGGTCCGGAGTTTGAGACCAGCCTGATCAACATGCAAAAACCCCGTCTCTACTAAAAATACAAAATTAGCCGGGCGTGGTGGCGCATGCCTGTAATCCCAGCTACTTGGAAGGCTGAAGCAGGAGAATCGCTTCAACCTGGGAAGCAAAGGTTGCGGTGAGCTGAGATCCCGCCACAGCACTCCAGCCTGGGCAACAAGAGCAAAACTCCATCTCAAAAAAAAACCAAAAACAAAACAAAACGAAAAAACAGAAAACAAAACACAACACAACTGTGCTGCTTCTTTGGTACTTTGTGAAAAGGAAAACAAAAAATCTGGCTGAGTGTGATGGTTCATCCCTGTAATCCAGCACCTTGGGAAGCTGAAGTGGGAGGATCCCTTGGACCCAGGAGTTTAAGACCAGCCTGGGCAACACAGTGAGACCCCGTCTCTACAAAAAAATAAAATAAAAGTGAGATTCCAACTCTAAAAATATTTTAAAATTACCTGGATGTGGTGGTGCATACCTGCTACTATGGAGGCTGGGACAGAAGGATTGCTTGAACGCAGGAGTTCGAGGCCAGAATGAGCTATGAAGGCAACACTGCGCCCTGCAGCTTGGGTGACACAGCAACACTCTGGCTCAGAAAAATAAAAAAGAAAAGAAAGAAGGAAGTGAGGAAAGAAAAAAGAAGGAAGGAAGGAGGGGGAGAAGGAACGAAAAAAGGAAGGATGGAACAAAGGAAGGAAGGAAGAAAGGAAGAAGGGAAGGAAGGAAGGAAATAAGTAAAGTAAAAGGCCCTGGTAATCCCTGCAATTTGGGAGGCTGAGGCAGGTGGATCACCTGAGGTCAGGAGTTCGAGACCAGCCTGGCTAAAATGGTAAAACCCTGTCTTTACTTAAAATACAAAAAATTACCTGGGCGTAGTGGTGGGCGCCTGTAATCCCAGCTACTCAGGAAGCTGAGGCAGAAGAATTGCTTGAACCCGGGAGGTGGAGGTTGCAGTGAGCGGAGATCGCGCCACTGCACTCCAACCTGGGCAACAAGAGCAACACTCCTTCTAAAAAAAAAAAAAAAAAAAAAAAAAAGAAGAAGAAGAAGAAAGAAAGAAAAAGAAAAGACAATTTTAAGCCGAACGCATGGCCTCCCAGAAAAAAAAGACTACATTTCCCAGTGACCCTTGCAGCTGAGTGTGGTCACGTTACACGATTCTGGCCAATAGCAGGAGTGACATGTAAACTCTTTTCCTGTTTTTCTTTTTCCTTCTTCCTATTGGCTGAAATGTGAATGCGATGGTGGACACGTTGGACTATGAGAATGAAGGCAATACTTTGGGGACAGCGAGGCAAAGCGTTAAAAAAAAGAGCTTGAGCTCTCAACACCGAGCTGAACAGATGTACCTCATCAGCCGGGAATTTCTACCTGGGAGGGTAATTGTTTCAATTGTCTTTTTTTTTTTTTTTTTGAGACGGAGTCTCGCTCTGTCGCCCAGGCTGGAGTGCAGTGGCGCAATCTCCGCTCACTGCAAGCTCCGCCGCCTCCCGGGTTCACGCCATTCTCCTGCCTCAGCCTCCCTAGAATCTGGGACTACAGGCGCCTGCCACTACGCCCGGCTAATTTTTTTTGTATTTTTAGTAGAGACGGGATTTCGCCGTGTTCGCCAGGATGGTCTCGATCTCCTGACCTCGTGATCCGCCCGCCTCGGCATCCCAAAGTGCTGGAATTACAGGCGTGAGCCACCGCGCCCCCGACTTTAGCTCCGTCGCACAGGCTGGAGTGCAGTGGCGCCATCTAGGCTCACTTCAACCTCCGCCTCCCAGGGACAAGCGATTCTCCTACCTTAGCCTCCCGAGTTGCTGGACTTAACAGGCGCGCCACCATGCCCGTCTAATTTTTGTATTTTTAGTAGAAACGGGGTTTCATCGTGCTGGCCAGGCTGGTCTGGAATTCCTAGCCTTATGATCCGCCCGCCTTGGCCTCCCAAAGTGCTGGAATTACAGGCGTGAGCCACCGCGCCCCACTGTTTGAGAAACATCAACAAGGCAGCAATCCCACTCCTGGGTGTATACCCCAGAGATTTGAAAAGATAGACTCCGCGGGGTGCAGTGGCTCAATGCTCTAATCCCAGCACTTTGGGAGGCTGACGCAGGGAGATCACCTGAGGTGGGGAGTTCGAGACCAGCCTGACCAACATGGAGAAACCCCATCTCTACTAAAAATACAAAATTAGCCAGCCTTGGTAGCCCATGCCTGTAATCCCAGCTACTCGGGAGGCTGAGGCAGGAGAATCGCTTGAACCTGGGAGGCAGGTTGCAGTGAGCCGAAATCATGCCATTGCACTCCACCCTGGGCAACAAAAGTGAAACTCCGTCTCAAAAAAAAAAAAAATTAGCTGGGCTTGGTGGCACATGCCTGTAATCCCAGCTACTTGGGAGACTGAGGCAGGAAAATCATTTGAACCCAGGAGGCAGAGTTTCCAGTGAGCTGAGATCCTACCACTGCACTTCAGCCTAGGCAACAGAGTGAGACTTCGTCTCAAAAACAAAAAAAAAAGGACAGAAAAAGAAACTGTAGCATATATATAGATTGAATACTACTCAGCCATAAAAAGGAATAAATTAATGACATTCACAGTAACCTGAATGGGATTAGATACTATTATTATAAGTGAACTAACTCAGGAGTGGAAAAGGAAACATGGTGTGTTCTCTCTGATAAGCGGGAGCTAAGCTATGAGGATGCACAGGCATACGAATGATACATTGCACTTTGGGGACTCCAGGGAAAGTTTGGGAAGGGGTGAGGGATAAAAGACTGCAAATTCAGCTCCGTGTACACTGCTCGGTGATGGGTGCACCAAAATCTCACAAATCACCCCTAAAGAACTTACTCATGTAGGCTGGGTGCGGTGGCTCATGCCTGTAATCCCACCACTTTGGGAGGCTGAGGCGGGCAGATCACAAGGTCAGGAGATCGAGACTATCCTGGCTAACACAGTGAAACCCTGTCTCTACTAAAAAATACAAAAAAAAATTAGCTGGGCGTGGTTGTGGGCGCCTGTAATCCCAGCTACTCTGGAGGCTGAGGCAGGAGAATGGCGTGAACCCGGGAGGCGGAGCTTGCAGTGAGCCCCTGCACTCCAGCCTGGGCAATAGAGCGAGAGTCCATCTCAAAAAGAAAAAAAAAGAACTTACTCATGTAACCAAATACCACCCGTGTCCCCAAAACCTATGGAAATTAAAAAACAGGGCTGGGTGCAGTGGCTCATACCTGTAATTCCAGCACTTTGGGAGGCCAAGGTGGGCGGATCACAAGGTCAAGAGATCGAGACCATCCTGGCCAACATGGTGGAACCCTGTCTCTACCAAAAATCCAAAAATTAGCTGGGCATAGTTGTGTGGGCCTGTAATCCCAGCTACTCAGGAGGCTGAGGCAGGAGAATCGCTTGAACCAGGAGGCGGAAGTTGCAGTAAGCCAAGATTGTGCCACTGCACTCCAGCCTGGCAACAGAGCGAGACTGTCTCAACAAACTCACACCACAGCAGGCCAAATGAATATCATGTTGACATCTGTTCCCCAAGTCTTCCAAGTCCCATGGGGCAGTGCAAAGGGCCCGGGTGCAAGCTGCTCACACGTTGGGTTTCCACTGCCCTAAGGTACCCTGAGCTGGGAGAACCTGCCGCTTTTGTTCGGCTGATCTCAGCCTCCTGCCCTTCCCACCTACAGTCTGTTCTCCCTACAGCAGCCAGCAGAGGGCGTGTGTGAGCACCTGAGGCAAATCCTGTCCCTCCTCTGCCCACTGCCCTCTATGGCTCCCACCTTCCTGCGGCTAAAAGCGCCAGTCTTTGCTGAGGCCCACAAGGCCGTGCACAACTTGCTCCATCACCTCCCTGCTGTCACCTTCACTAGAATGCCAGCCCCACCAGGTCTGTGTCCCCAGTCCCTCAATTAATGTCTGGTAGATACAAAGTGTTCTGTAAGTATGTGTGGAATGAGTGAATACAACCTGTGTAGCAACTGTGAAATAGTTTCTGTGTTTCATCATTTTAAACAATTATGTCCAGCACTTCTAAAGCACAGCACTATTGACAATTGGGCTAGATAATTCTCTTGGGTGGGGCTGTCCAAAGCAGGGTGCTGAACAGCACCCACTCTGCCAAGGCAAGCACAAATGTCCCCAGATGTTGCCAGTGTCCCCTGGGGAGGCAGGATAGACCTTGGCTGAGACCCCCGGGTTAGGGGATTCCACGGACCTCCAAGAGACTCTTGTGTGTTGGCCGGGCGCAGTGGCTCAAGCCTGTAATCCCAGCACTTTGGGAGGCCGAGGCGGGCGGCGGATCACGAGGTCAGGGGATCAAGACCATCCTGGCTAACACGGTGAAACCCCGTCTCTACTAAAAAATACAAAAAACTAGCCGGGCGAGATGGCGGGCGCCTGTAGTCCCAGCTACTCGGGAGACTGAGGCAGGAGAATGGCGTGAACCCGGGAGGCGGAGCTTGCAGTGAGCTGAGATCCAGCCACTGCACTCCCGCCCTGGCCACAGAGCCAGACTCAGTCTCAAAAAAAAAAAAAGGCCGGGCGCGGTGGTGGCTCAAGCCTGTAATCCCAGCACTTTGGGAGGCTGAGACGGGCGGATCACGAGGTCAGGAGATAGAGACCATCCTGGCTAACACTGTGAAACCCCGTCTCTACTAAAAAAATACAAAAAACTAGCCGGGCGAGGTGGCGGGCACCTGTAGTCCCAGCTACTAGGGAGGCTGAGGCAGGAGAATGGCGTAAACCCGGGAGGCGGAGCTTGCAGTGAGCTGAGATCCGGCCACTGCACTCCAGCCTGGGCCACAGAGTGAGACTCCCTCTCAAAAAAAAATAATAATAAATAAAAAATAAAGGCCGGGCACGGTGGCTCAAGCCTGTAATCCCAGCACTTTGGGAGGCCGAAACGGGCGGATCACGAGGTCAGGAGATCGAGACCATCCTGGCTAACACGGTGAAACCCCGTCTCTACTAAAAAATACAAAAAACTAGCCAGGCGAGGTGGCGGGCGCCTGTAGTCCCAGCTACTCGGGAGGCAGAGGCGGGAGAATGGCGTAAACCCGGGAGGCAGAGCTTGCAGTGAGCTGAGATCCCGCCACTGCCCTCCAGCCCGGGAGACAGAGCGAGACTCCGACTCAAAAAATAAATACATACATACATACATACATAAAAAATAAAAATAAATAAATAAATAAAAATACAAACAAGAAAGGGGCGGGTTGTGGCGACTCACGCCTGTAATCCTAGCAGTTTGGGAGGCTAGATGGGTGGATCGCCTGAGGTCAGGAGTTCGAGACCAGCCTGGAAAACATGGCAAAACCCCTCTTTATTAAAAATACAAAATTAGCCAGGTGTGGTGGCGGATGCCTGTAATCCCAGGGGTGGGAGAATCACTTGAACCGGGGAGGAAGAGGTTGCAGTGAGCTGGGAACGCACTACTGCAGTCCAGCCTGGGTGAGACAGCAAGACTCCGTCTTCAAAACAAAACAACAACAAAAACACACAAAAAACAAGAAAGAGACCTGGCGTGGTAGCCCATGCGTATAATCCCAGCACTTCGGGAGGCCAAGGCAGGCGGATCATTTGAGATCAGAAGTTTGAGACCAGCCTGGCCAACATGGCAAAACCCTCTCTCTACTAAAACTACAAAAATTTGCTGTGCATGGTGGCATACACCTGTAATCCCAGCTACTCGGGAGGCTGGGACAGGAATATTGCTTGAACCCAGGAGGCGGAGGTTTCAGTGAGCCGAGATTGCACCACTGCACTCCAGCCTGGGCGAGAGAGCAAGACTCTGACTTAAAAACAAACAAACAAACAAGAAAACACCTCCTCCATGATGCCCTCCCTGATTCCCCATGCTAGATCTCAATCTTCTCCTGTTTTTGTTTTTTCATTTTTTTTTTTTTTAAGAGGAAGTCTCACTCTGTCGCCCAGGCTGGAGTGCAGTAGCTTAATCTCAGCTCACTGCGACCTCTGCCTCCCGGGTTCAAGCGATTCTCCTGCCTCAGCCTCCCGACTAACTGGGACTACAGCCGTGCGCCACCACACCCGGCTAATTTTTGTATTTTTAGTAGAAGTAAGGTTTCACATTGTTGGCCAGGCTGGTCTCGAACTCCAGACCTCAGGATATTCACCTGCCTCGGCCTCCCAAAGTGCTGGGATTACAGGCATGAGCCACCGCGCCTGGCCTACCCTCCTCTATTATGCCGTGTCTTTGCTCAGTCTCCCTTGCCCTCCTAGTGCAATTTGAGAGCTTCCATTTGTGCAGATATTTGATTGGCTATTTTCTCTCCAGCCCACCATCTCCTGAGGGCAGGGATTTCTCTCTGTGTCTTTTAAAGCTGGGTCCCATGGTTGCTGGACACACGAGTGCCAGGGTCTGAGGAATGTTAGGAACTGGGTTTCAGGAGAAGTTGAAAAGCAGGGGAAAAACTGATGCTTGTGTTTGCGGGCAATGTGGGTGTGGCCCAGTGGAGAGTCTCCTAGCCCAGAGGCCCCCAGGGCAGCCAAAAAAACAAAGAAATGCAAAACAGGTAGCTGAAGGCTCTAATGCACGTCCCTAAGGTTGCACTGGGGTCCTCAGCAGAAGAGGGAGTCTAGGCAGACCCAGACTGAGACCCTCAGTTTAAGCCTCAGTAATCTGGGGCTGCATAAATCCATATTCACCATAAAGGCTCTGCATAGTTCTATGGTCAGAAGTACCAGCTTTTGCTGGGAGCTTCTGTTCTTTTTTTCTTTCTTTCTTTTCTTTCTTTCTTTTTTTTTGAAATGGAGTTTTGCTCTTGTTGCCCAGGCTGGAGTGCAATGGTGCGATCTCGGCTCACTGCAACCTCTGCCTCCCGGGTTCAAGTGATTCTTGTGTCTCAGCCTCCCAAGTAGCTGGGATTGCAGGCATGTACCACCAGGCCCAGCTAATTTTTGTGTTTTTAGTAGAGACAGGGTTTCACCATGTTGGCCAGGCTGGTCTCGAACTCCTGACCTCAGGTGATCTGCCGACCTCAGCCTCCCAAAGTGCTGGGATTACAGGCGTGAGCCACTGCGCTCGGCCTTTTTCCTTTTTCCTTTTTTTGGGGGGTGTGGAGTCTCCCACTATCACCCAGGCTGGAGTGCAGTGTCGTGATCTCTGCCCACTGTAACCTCAGCCTCCTGGGTTCAAGTGATTCTCCTGCCTCAGCCTCCTAAGTATTTAGGACCATAGGAGGTGCCCGCCACCATGCCCGGCTAATTTTTGTATTTTTAGTAGAGTCGGGGTTTCGTCATGTTGGCCAGGCTGGTCTCCAACTCCTGATCTCAAGTGATTCACCCACCTCCGCCTCCCAAAGTGCTGGGATTACAGACATGAGCCACTGTGCCTGTTCTTACTATGCAGACTCACCAGGCCTCCCTGAACCCATTTGTTTAATCTCCCAAAAGACAAAATCCACCTTTTTTTTTTTTTTTTGAGACGGAGTCTCGCTCTGTCACTCAGGCTGGAGTGCAGTGGCGCGATCTCGGCTCACTGCAAGCTCCATTCCCCGGATTCATGCCATTCTTGTGCCTCAGTCTCCCGTGTAGCTGGGTCTACAGGCACCCACTGCCACGCCCGGCTAATTTTTTTTTTTTTTTTTTGTATTTTTAGTAGAGATGGGGTTTTACCGTGTTAGCCAGGATGGTCTCGATCTCCTGACCTCGTGATCCGCCCGCCTCGGCCTCCCAAAGCGCTGGGATTACAGGCATGAACCACGGCGCCCAGCCCCATTTTTTCTTTTCTTTTTTTTTTGAGACGGAGTCTCGCTCTGTCACCCAGGCCGGAGTACAGTGGCGCAATCTCAGCTCACTGCAACCTCTACCTCCTAGGTTCAAGGGATTCTCGTGCCTCAGCCTCCCATGTAGCTGGGATTACACCACACCCAGCTAATCTTTTTGTATTTTTAGTAGAGACAGGGTTTCGCCATGTTTCTCCTGAGCTCATGATCCACTTGCCTCGGCCTCCCAAAGTACTGGGATTACAGGCGTGAGCCACCACACCCGGCCAGAGTCAACTCTTGATATGGATTATCTTATACTAGGTACTGGTATAATAGGTGCTTTATTTATATTAGTTTTGTCTGTGTGTGTGACAGAGTCTTGCTGTGTCCCCCAGGCTGGAGTGCAGTAGTGAAATCATAGCTGACGGCAGCCCAAAACTCCTCGGCTTGAGCACTGATCCCACCTCAGCCCACAGGCATATGCCACCAAGCCAAGCTCATTTATGTATTTATTTATTTTGAGACAGAATCTCGCTCCGTTGCCCAGGCTGGAGTGCAGTGGTGAGATCTTGGCTCACGGCAACCTCTGCCTCCCAGGTTCAAGCAATTCTTGTGCCTCAGCCTCCTGAGTAACTGGGATTACAGGCACGGGCCACCACACCCGGCTTGTTGTTGTTGTTGTTGTTATTATTATTATTATTATTATTATTATTTTAATGGAGATGGGGGTCTCCTTATGTTGCCCAGGCTGGGGTCAAACTCCTGGGCTCAAGCAATCCTCCCACTTCGACCTCCCAAATTGTTGGGATTACAGGTGTGAGCCACCATGTCTAACCTATTTCTATTCATTTCTTTAAATCTCATGAGAGCCCTATAAACCCGATTCTATTATGATTCAATATATACCATGCAGTACCCACGGCTCAGAGAGGTTGAGTAACTTGCCCAAGGTCACACAGCCAGAGAGTGAAGAAGCCGAGTGTAAACTCAGCGTGTCTGGCTTTGTTCACCCCCCCCCTTTTTTTTTTTTTTTTGAGACGGAGTCTCGGTCTGTTGCCCCGGCTGGAGTGCAGTGACCTGATCTTGGCTCACTGTAACCTCCAACTCCCCCGTTCAAGCGATTCTCTTGCCTCAGCCTCCCGAGTAGCTGGGATTACAGGTGCCCACCACCACGCCCGGCTAATTTTTTGTATTATGGGGTTTTGCCATGTTAGCCAGGCTGGTCTCAAACTCCTAACCTCAGGTGATCCATCCGCCTCTGCCTCCCAAAGTGCTGGGATTACAGGCATGCCACCATGCCCGGCCCGTTTCCCAAATCTCAAATGCATCTGGGCAACAGTCGCAGGGCCGGGCTCCTTCCCGATTAAACCACTCCTTGAGTTGGATTTGGCTGCACCTTTACTAGCTCTGTGAACGTGGGTAAATGACTTCTCTGAGTCTCCATTTTCTCAGGCGTAAAGGAGCCCACCCAAAGCCCAGGATGTGGGTAGGTTAGGTGAAGTATTTGATTTAAAGGACTGTGAGGGCAGGTCCTAGTAAACACTCAATAAACCGTTAAAAGGCAGTGTTGGCCGGGCGCGGTGGCTCACGCGGGTAATCCCAGCGCTTTGGGAGGCCGAGGCGGGCGGATCACGAGGTCAGGGGTTCAAGACCAACCTGGCCAACATGGTGAAACCCCCTCTCTACTAAAAATACAAAAAATCAGGCGGGCGTGGTGACGCGCGACTGTAATCCCAGCTATTCGGGAGGCTGAGGTAGGTGAATCGCTTGAACCTGTGAGGCGGAGGTTGCAGTGAGCCAAGAGCGCATCACTGCACTCCAGCCTAGCAACAGAGCGAGACTGGGTCTCAAAAAAAAAAAAAAAAAAAAAGACAGCGTTGAGGGACCTCCACTGGCGACTGTCGGTCAGCAGGGGCCGCTACTGCGGTCTCTGAGCCCTCCTGGCGCCGCAGCAGGCGCATGCGCAACGGAGCTTCTCTGCAGAGGTGAATTTTTTTCTTGGTCCCCACCCTTTAAACGCAGCCTGTATTTATTATTGTACTTATGACAGCTGACCTGGTTGTGGCTGCTTGTGGTACTCCAGGATTCTGCTATTCGTGGATGTGGGGATGACAGTGGGAGGAACACCTGGCTCCATCCCTGCAGCTGTGGGGTTGAAAATTCCCCCTTTTCCCTTAAGCTCTCCCCCTACTACTTTAAATTACATGATATTAGAATTTTTCAATAAGCAATCCGTGCACTTGAGAACAAATTCAACCCCTCTTTTATTAAGTTCCGGGATAGATGTGAACAGCCCCCCCCCTTTTTTTTTTTTGAGACAGAGTCTTGCTCTGTCACCCAGGCTGGAGTGCAGTGACCTGATCTCGGCTCACTGCAACCTCCGCCTTCGGGTTCAAGCGGTTCTCCTGACTCAGCCTCCCAAGTAGCTGGGATTTCAGGCGTTCACCACCATGCCTGGCTAATTTTTTTTTTTTTTTTTTTTTTTTTAGTAAAGACGGGGTTTCTCCATGTTGAGTAGGCTGGTCTGGAACTCCCGACCTCAGGTGATCTGCCTGCCTTGGTCTCCCAAAGTTCTGGGATTACAGGCGTGAGCCACTGCACCCAGCTTAACCCCTTTTTAATTTTTTTAATTTTTTTGAGACGGAGTCTCGCTCTGTCGCCAGGCTGGAGTGCAGTGGCGCTATCTCGGCTAACTGCAGCCTCCGCCTCTCGCCTAACCCCTCTTTCAATGAAAACCTTTCCATTCCATCTCTGAAATGCCCCCACCTTGCAAGGAAAAAACGGCTGCGAAGCGCCCAATAGGGAACCCAACACGTAGTAGGTGCTTAGTGCATTTAAAGATTTTGAAGAATTTTATTATTAAGAATGAGAAACCGAATACCTCTCTGCTAAAAACTCATCCCCCAAATGGCGCAGGCGCTTGACTTGTAACTTAACATTAAACGCGTCACAGGCAGCACAGGTGTAGGTGGTTAGGGACCCCGGGCGCTCACATCTGCTCCCTGCCATGCCATCTGCCTTTCGGAGCCTCGATTCTTTCAGAAGATACTTCCAGTTTTCCATCGGGTTAAATGGTGATAGCAAGAGCAATCATCCATTAAATGAAAACCAAGGTTGAGACAGCGCTTTGTAAAGCAAAGTGCCCGAAGCATTTGTGAGGGGGAGGAGTGTACAGGTTTATTTTAGAGTCCAGGCTGGAATTTGCATTGCTTTTTGTGGATCCACACCTCCCCCTCTCCCAGCCCAGGAAAAGCACTGCAGTGGCTCTTCTGTTTCACAAAGTGAGTTTAGGGAAAGACGTGCCGCAGGGGATTCATTTGGACTGTGAGAACATCATTCATGCAAGAAATACTGAGTACCTACTATGTGCTTAAACAGCGGGCTGGGCTCTTCATAAGGAATAGAGATACTCAGTTGAATACCAATTCATGAGATATGAAACACATTCAACAGTTTCTTAGGGTCAGATTAGGACACAAATGCTAAACCGTCTTCCTGCGCCTCCCCCTGGAGAGGAAATGAACTAGAAAATGAAATTGTGCCAGTAAAGCGCTTAGCCGGGTGCCTGGGACATGGCAAACCAGTCCTGAAATAAATGTTTTATTAATAGCAATCTTAGCTAATTAAAATACATAGCGCTTATTGAGCGTTGGGTATCAGGCACGGTGGTAATTCTTTTAAATGTCTTTAGTTCGTTTTAGTCCACCCCAAACAATAGGGTGGTATTGATCACCTCCGATTTACAGACTAGGAAACTGAGGCAAAGAGAAATCCTAGTAGCTAGTAGAAGTGCACGCAGTGTGGTCAAGCTAACAAGGTGTTTTGTCCACTGCTGTATCTACAAAACCTCTAACAATGCCTGGTGCATAGATGCTCAGTGTGCATTTGTGGGATCAGTGATTCCGATGCCTGCTTCTTATAAATCTTTTTATTTTGAAATAATTACAGGTAAGGAGTTGAAAAACAGTATAGTGGTCGCGAGTGTCTTTTTTCCCTCAGCTTCTCCCAGGGATATCGGCTTACATAACAACGCCCAAACCGGGAAATTGACGTGGGTAAAATCCACAGACTCTATTCACCTTGTAATGTGGCTTTAATACAAGCGCTAGACATTTTGTAAGCTAATATCGTTGCTATGGTTCTTATTCTCAGCTAAAACGGAGCTCTTTGCTTTTTGCACCTAAACACTGCACACCGAGGGCGACCACCATCCCCTAGACGCCCACACTGTATCCTAAAACAGCCTCGCCAGCGCCGAATGGGTTAACGGGGGAGGCGAGCGGGACCGCCTCCGTGCGCTTGCGCGGCGTCGCTTCGCCCCGCCTCCGCAGCGCAGTCACATGACCCGCCCAACCGGCGTCCGCCTATAAAATGCTGAGTGTTGACGTCAGCGTTCTCTTCCGCCGCCGTCGTCGCCATCCTCGGCGCGACTCGCTTCTTTCGGTTCTACCTGGGAGAATCCACCGCCATCCGCCACCATGGTGAGTAACCCTGCCTCGCTGGTGTCCCGGAACGGCGGCGGGGCCTCCTCGGGGCCGACGCTGCCTAGCTTAGGACGCTGGGGCCGCCCGTGCCGGGAGGAGACGTAGCGGCGGCGGAGCCGGAGGAGCCGGGACTGGGGCAGCGGTCGCCGCCATGTCTGTGCGCCGCACTGTTCACCGAGCCCCTTCTCCGCTTCCGGGGGCGCCGTAACCTTGCCCAGACCCGGTTGGAGCTGGGGTGTTAGGGAGGATGGGGGTGGGGTATGATGATGTGGCAGGCGTTGTAATGGCGGGCACCACGGTGGAAGCGGGGAGACGGGCAGGCGCCTTATGTAACTCGCGGGCCGCGAGTTTGAGATCGATTTTCTGCCGGGGGACTAGGGGCGGCAGGAAAATGGCAGAACGAGCAAAGCGACACCTGAAAGGCTCCCCTTTTCCTCCCAAATACCTTCTCCTGTTGCTGTTAACCGTCGGTCCTAGGCGCTTGTCCTTGTGACTCCCAAATGTGCAAAGACTCGTTTTGAGACACGAGGTGTAGGCTTGTGGCTGTTAGGGCCGTTCCGGCTCCCCTTACCTCCTGGGGTGGGTGGCCTTGTGTGATCCCTCTTGCCGAGGGGTGACCTTGCATTTTATTATGGAGGTTTTTGGTCGGGGAAGCCTGGGTGGCCCGATGACAACGTGGAGGGGGCTTTGGGAGAGGGTCCATCCCTTACTGTTTGGCCCCTAATAACTCTTTAGTGTTTGTATTTGGTATCAAGGAAATTTGTTGCCACTGAGTTTTGTTTCTGAGCGCTTTTATTTCTGGGTTGTCAATCCTGGATGACATCTGTTGACAGTGGATTCTTGGAGATTGCGGGGTAGTTCTCAAGGCGTGTTAGGCTGGCAGGATTGGGTGGGCTTCGGGCACTCCAACACCAGGCCCCTCCTGGCCTTGGGCACGCCGGTTCGTTTGGACTGAACGCTCCATGCTCCATGCCAAGCCGTGTTCCTGGAAATCGCGAGCTGGTCTGAGCCTCCCCCTCTTGCCCAGGTGAACTTCACGGTAGACCAGATCCGCGCCATCATGGACAAGAAGGCTAACATCCGTAACATGTCTGTCATCGCCCACGTGGACCACGGCAAGTCCACACTGACAGACTCCCTGGTGTGCAAGGCGGGCATCATCGCCTCGGCCCGGGCCGGGGAGACACGCTTTACTGACACTCGGAAGGATGAGCAGGAGCGCTGCATCACCATCAAGTCAACGTGAGCTCCCCATGACCTCTGTACCCAGGCAGGGAGGTGCTGGCCTAGCAGCTGGAGGCCACTGGGCCAGGGTGGGCGGGGAGAGACTAGGCAACATCTCTTTGTCCTGGTTTCTTAATTCATGGAAGAATGAGTGAGGTTCAGTCCAGCGAGACGGGATGAAGAGTCAGGGATTGGGGGTGCTGCGAGCTGGAATATTTTCTTGAGGAGGGGGCTTCACTCAGTGGTTCTTCCCTGGGGGACTTCCCCCGGCTCGTACAATATCTGGAGAGGTTTTGCTGTCACACCTGGAAGGGGAGGGTGTTCTGGCACTCAGGATGCTGGGAAGCGCTTGTGTTGCACTGGATGGCGTTCATTCCGTGACAGTTTCTGGCCCCTGATGTGAGTGGGGTGAGAGTCTAAAACGTGAGCTCAGAGCACAGTGATCCCAAATGCTTTTTGTCCTGGGTTGGCACCATAGTGAGGGTCTCTGGCTAAAGCTCTTCATTCCCACTGGAGCAGGGGCAGAAGTGAGGAGGGAAGGGTCAGAGTCTCTGGAGGCTTTTGCTGTCCTGCTGGGTCTTTTAGTTGCTACTTGGAGTCAGGTGTGATGAGTCTTGGGGGCACCAAGTCGGTGGGGCAGAGTGTCTGGTCAGGAGGGCTCTGAGTAGCTGGCTGTGGGGCTGGTACCAGGAGTTCCTGTCGTGGGGGGCCTGTCTTGGACAGAGGGTGTTGTAGAGGCAAAGGACAAGGGTGGGTTGGGTCTTGTGGGAGTCTCTCCATGGAGGGAGGAGCAGCCTGGCTTCTGACAGCGTCCCAGGCTCCCTGGGCCAGGTGTGTGGATCCTGTCCCCTGATGGATCCCTTCCTCCATCAGCGCCATCTCCCTCTTCTACGAGCTCTCGGAGAATGACTTGAACTTCATCAAGCAGAGCAAGGACGGCGCCGGCTTCCTCATCAACCTCATCGACTCCCCCGGGCACGTCGACTTCTCCTCGGAGGTGACCGCTGCCCTCCGAGTCACTGATGGTGCATTGGTTGTGGTGGACTGTGTGTCAGGTAAGCAGCGGGCCCCCCGAGGCATGGCCTAGAACCCAGGGCCTTCCCTGTTGGAGGATGACGGCGCCGCCCCGTCCCCTGCGTCTGTAGGCGTGTGTGTGCAGACGGAGACAGTGCTGCGGCAGGCCATCGCCGAGCGCATCAAGCCTGTGCTGATGATGAACAAGATGGACCGTGCCCTGCTGGAGCTGCAGCTGGAGCCCGAGGAGCTCTACCAGACCTTCCAGCGCATCGTGGAGAACGTGAACGTCATCATTTCCACCTACGGCGAGGGCGAGAGCGGCCCCATGGGCAACATCATGGTACGGCCCTCCCTGGCTGGGTGGTGTGCCCGCCGCAGTGGGCACCGCAGGAGCTGAGGGGACTGGAAGTGTGCTTTTGCCAGGAGTGTTGGGGTGACAGAGAAGGGGGCTGGAATGTTCTCAACCTTCTTGACCCAGTCCTTGATCTTTGGGCAGCTGGAAGAGGCGAGTGCAGGGAATGGTGACGTGGGTGGTGGAGGGGCTGGCCCCCTTGTTCGTGATGACTGATCATTTCTTCACTTTGACCTGATGTCTACTGAAGAAATCCAGCGTCTGAGGCCCATGCCCGAGGCACCCAGTCCGCAACTGCAGGCTCTGCCCAGGGGCTATCCTCACAGCCGCTTCCCATTTCTCACACTTCAGATCGATCCTGTCCTGGGTACTGTGGGCTTCGGGTCTGGCCTCCATGGGTGGGCCTTCACCCTGAAGCAGTTTGCGGAGATGTACGTGGCCAAGTTTGCTGCCAAGGGGGAGGGTCAGCTGGGGCCTGCCGAGCGGGCCAAGAAAGTGGAGGACATGATGAAGAAGCTGTGGGGTGACAGGTGAGCCCTGTGGTGTATGGTTGGGGGGGGTTCCTGACACCTGGGGGGAGTGGCAGCGCCCAGGGTTGTGGTACCATGTTCACCGCACAGCTCAAGCCCACCAGTCACCCCAGAGAGTCTGGCCCAAGCATGTCCCCTTGGTGATCCCCTCTCCCCCCGCCGTATGCCTTGGAGGCCCTAACTTGATTTGGCTTTGCCTGTCCCTGCCAGGTACTTTGACCCAGCCAACGGCAAGTTCAGCAAGTCAGCCACCAGCCCCGATGGGAAGAAGCTGCCACGCACCTTCTGCCAGTTGATCCTGGACCCCATCTTCAAGGTGAGGAGTGAGGGCTGCACCGGGCACCCTGGGCTATGTGTGCCGATGCGATATTGGCCCCTGGCCCTGCTGGTTCTGGCCGGTTGCCTGTCAGGTGATTGGGCGCAGCTCCTAACTGGGGTGGAGTCAGGGTTCTTCTATTAAGGTCTGGATTGCACAGCCAGAGCCTTGGGACCGCCCTTGCAAGGAGGGGTTTGGGTCACTTGTGGTTTTGGCTACAGGTGGCCATTTAGTGCTTGTAAGTCAGAACTCGTGCCCTTGTGTATGAGCCAGAGTGCGCTTTTTCTCTGCTCTATCTCGAGGCTTCCTCCAGCTCCCCATCCGCTCGGCTGGGCCCCGGGTAGGCAGGCTAGGCCTGCTCCTGCTCTGCATTGCGTCCCCTGTGCTGACCTCAGTCTCCCGAGCGGGAAGCAGTGCAAGGCTTCCTCCTGCCGTTCCCACATGGGCTTTCCTGTCTCCTTGTGGTGAATTTAGGTGTTTGATGCGATCATGAATTTCAAGAAAGAGGAAACAGCAAAACTGATAGAGAAACTGGACATCAAACTGGACAGTGAGGACAAGGACAAAGAAGGCAAACCCCTGCTGAAGGTGCGGCCTGGGCCCAGCCCGCGGGTGGAGGGAACGCAGGCTGCGGCTTGATGCTCTTGACAGCCCAGGCCCTGGGGGCTGAGGTCCCCAGCTGCGCAGGGACAGCTGCTGTCCCTCTGGCTTTAGGCTTCAGGTGTTGCTGGAGACCCATCCTAGCAGCCAGCCTCATCTGGGACAGGTGCGGACAAGGGCCTTAGCAGGAGTGTGCACGGCCTTCGCCGCCTTCCAGAAGGGGCCTTGCTTTGGAGACATGACTCGTGACTTTGGCTTCCTTGGCTTCGAGAGGAAGGGTGTATGGGGCCTTCCTGGTCTCCCCAGGTATCTGATGCACCGCTCTCCGCCCCTGCAGGCTGTGATGCGCCGCTGGCTGCCCGCCGGAGACGCCTTGTTGCAGATGATCACCATCCATCTGCCCTCCCCTGTGACGGCCCAGAAGTACCGCTGCGAGCTCCTGTATGAGGGGCCCCCGGACGACGAGGCTGCCATGGGTACGTGGTCCTGGTGGTCGGGTCCTGAGTTGCAGCCGGAGGACTTCCTGTTGCCTAAGGTTGCAGGTTGCAGGGTTGCAGAAGTCTGAGCTGCACTGGGATAAAGCTTGTGGGTTTTCTCTGTTCCTCAGGCATTAAAAGCTGTGACCCCAAAGGCCCCCTTATGATGTATATTTCCAAAATGGTGCCAACCTCCGACAAAGGTCGGTTCTACGCCTTTGGACGGGTCTTCTCGGGACTGGTCTCTACCGGCCTGAAGGTCAGGATTATGGGGCCCAACTACACCCCCGGGAAGAAGGAGGACCTCTACCTGAAGCCAATCCAGAGGTGAGCCGCTGGGTGATGGCCAGGCCCCTCGGCACTGTTGTGGGCCCTGCCCTGCTCCAGGTCTTTGGCTTCTCGGTCAGGAGCTGGAAGTGAGGAGCGTAGAGGGAGTGTAGGGTGATAGTAGTGCCAGCCACAGCTTTTATTCTCAGAGTCCATTGAGGGCATTGCTAGAGAAGCCACAAGTAGTCCCAGGGCACAGCAGATCCCCGCTCCTCTGTATCCCTGGGCTCCAGGTGGGTGGTGGCAGTCTTGACCCATACCCAGGGAGAGGGCAGTGACTCCAAAGAGGATGTTTCCTGGCAGCCCCCACGCAGCAGTCAGGGACTTGCGGAAGCCACCAGCCTGCCCTGGGACCAGGCAGGAGGGCCACCAACCCCGGGAGGGACCTGCGCTAGCCTAGGATCCAGCAGAATCATCCCTGCGGCCTGCTGCCGCCTTTTGCTTTCTCCAGAACAATCTTGATGATGGGCCGCTATGTGGAGCCCATCGAGGACGTGCCTTGTGGGAACATTGTGGGCCTGGTGGGCGTGGACCAGTTCCTGGTGAAGACGGGCACCATCACCACCTTCGAGCACGCACACAACATGCGGGTGATGAAGTTCAGCGTCAGCCCCGTCGTCAGAGTGGCCGTGGAGGCCAAGAACCCGGCTGACCTGCCCAAGCTGGTAGAGGGGCTGAAGCGGCTGGCCAAGTCTGACCCCATGGTGCAGGTGGGCGTGGAGTGTACCCACTGGGAGCAGACACCGTGACGGGCGGCTTGTGGCCTCAACTGTGGCTGTGTGGGTTGCTGTGGTTGTCAGATTGGGGTGACTTGTTATGAAAGGAGGGGTTCCCAGCTGTGGGAAAAACCCCTGCTTCCGTGGGACTCACACCTCCCAGGTTGAAGTCATGTAAACAGGGACTCCTGGCCAGGCGGCCCCCACCCTCTCCTAGGCTGCCCTGCACATGTTTACTGTAGTTTGTGGGCCTTACATTTCTTCAGGAGTTTGTGCTGGTCCCAGGTTCCCGGCACCTTCTCCTGAAATCTTGTCCTGGCAGGGTCCAGCTTCTCCGTAGGTAAAGGGAAGCTGGGAGCCTGGTGTCCCACCTGTTCCGAGCCCCCTGCCCCTTTGGTGCTAACTCGTGTACCTTTCAGTGCATCATCGAGGAGTCGGGAGAGCACATCATCGCGGGTGCCGGTGAGCTGCACCTGGAGATCTGCCTGAAGGACCTGGAGGAGGACCACGCCTGCATCCCTATCAAGGTGAGGCGCCAGTGACCAGCCGTCCCCGCCCCTCGGGCTGAGGCGGGACAGTTGGTTTCCACCCCCGGACCCCGGGCACCCACTCCTGCTCTCTGTTGTAAAGCTGAGCCCAGGTAGGCTCCGTGCAGGCGCCTAGACTCGCTCTTGGCCTTGGTCTCAGCATTTTAGATTCCTCAAGTCTCCTCTTTAGGGTCTTCTCCAGACATGTGGGGCTATTTTTTGTTTGTTTGGTTTATTTCGGAGGTAGAATCTTGATGTGTCACCCAGGTTGGAGTGCAGTGGCGTGATCTCAGCTCACTGGAACCTCCACCTCCCGGGTTCACGCCATTCTCTTGCCTCACTTAGCTTCCTGAGTAACTGGGACTACAGGCGCCTGCTACCATGCCCGGTTAATTTTTTTTGTATTTTTAGTAGAGATGGGGTTTCGCTGTGTTAACCAGGATGGTCTCGATCTCCTGACCTCGTGATTCCCCCGCCTCAGCCTCCAGAGTGCTGGGATTACAGATGTGAGCCACCGAGCCTGGCTTGGGCTATTTTTTTTTTTTTTTTTTGAGACAGAGTCTTGCTCTGTTGTCCAGGCTGGAGTGCAGTGGCGCGATCTCGGCTCACTGCAAGCTCCGCCTCCCGAGTTCACGCCATTCTCCTGCCTCAGCCTCCCAAGTAGCTGGGACTACAGGTGCCCACCATGCCCGGCAAATATTTTGTATTTTTAGTAGAGAAGGGGTTTCACCGCGTTAGCTAGGATGATCTTGATCTCCTGACCTCTTGATCCACCTGTCTTGGCCTCCCAAAATGCTAGGAGTACAGGCGTGAGCCACTGTGCCCAGCCTCCAGGGCTGTTTTTTTTTTTTTTTGAGACGGAGTCTTGCTCTGTCGCCCAGGCTAGAGTGCAGTGGCCGGATCTCAGCTCACCGCAACCTCTGCCTCCTGGGTTCACGCCATTCTCCTGCCTCAGCCTCCCGAGTGGCTGGGACCACAGGCGCCCACCACCTCGCCCGGCTAATTTTTTGTATTTTTAGTAGAGACGGGGTTTCACCGTGTTAGCCAGGAGGGTCTCGATCTCCTGACCTCGTGATCCGCCCGTCTCGGCCTCCCAAAGTGCTGGGATTACAGGCTTGAGCCACTGCGCCCGGCCCAGGGCTGTTTTTTGAGTTAACTCAGAGACAGCTCATCCTGCTGTTTTCTGTCCGCAAATATACAGATGCTCTGGTGGGATCGGGCCAGGCCTGCTCCAAACCTTGTTTCTTTCCCGTTAATGCTTAAAATTTCGCAAGCCTGTGGTTTCTGCGCTGAAGAGCTCGGTGGAGCCCCTGCTGCTGGTCCTTGCGGGGAGTGAGATGTGCTTGGTGGTGCAATACTGATTCCACTTGGTTCTGATTGACGTGGCTCTGCCTGGCTGTATTCGGTCTGCCTTACTGGGAAAAGCATTTAAGGATGCCTCTGCGTGTAAAGTCTCCTCTTCCGACAGGCAGGTGTGTGACCTTCCTCTTCTTTCTGCAGAAATCGGACCCGGTCGTCTCGTACCGCGAAACAGTCAGCGAAGAGTCGAACGTGCTCTGCCTCTCCAAGTCCCCCAACAAGCACAACCGACTGTACATGAAGGCGCGGCCCTTCCCTGATGGTCTGGCCGAGGACATCGATAAAGGCGAGGTGTCTGCCCGCCAGGAGCTCAAGCAGCGGGCGCGCTACCTGGCCGAGAAGTACGAGTGGGACGTGGCCGAGGCCCGCAAGATCTGGTGCTTTGGGCCTGACGGCACCGGCCCCAACATCCTCACCGACATTACCAAGGGTGTACAGTACCTCAACGAGATCAAGGACAGTGTGGTGGCCGGCTTCCAGTGGGCCACCAAGGAGGTGAGGCACAGCTCAGCACGTGCAGACCACACCCATTTCCAGGCTCCAGAGGGACCTTAGGATCCTGCTTGCTGAGCCAGGGACCCTAATAGGGTCAAGGCGGGCAAGGCCCCAGGTCCCCCTGGTGGAGACCTGCAGGACTTGGCAGGTGGAAGGCAAGCAGCCGAGATGCATTCGGCCCTTGACAGCGGCTCTCCCCCTCTCAGGGTGCGCTGTGTGAGGAGAACATGCGGGGCGTGCGCTTCGACGTCCATGACGTGACCCTGCATGCTGACGCCATCCACCGCGGGGGCGGCCAGATCATCCCCACAGCGCGGCGCTGCCTCTACGCCAGTGTGCTGACCGCCCAGCCGCGCCTCATGGAGCCCATCTACCTTGTGGAGATCCAGGTGAGGTCTGCCTGCCTGCCGTTGACCCTGCCACCGTCCTGCCCAGCAGCCGCTGACAGCTTCTCTTTCCCTTCTGGCAGTGTCCAGAGCAAGTGGTCGGTGGCATCTACGGAGTTTTGAACAGGAAGCGGGGCCATGTGTTCGAGGAGTCCCAAGTGGCCGGCACCCCCATGTTTGTCGTCAAGGCCTACTTGCCTGTCAACGAGTCCTTTGGTGAGTGTTGACCCAGCGTGGCCTGCAGAGCCCGGCAGGCTAGTCTGGGGGCCAGAAGCCCAGTAAGTTTAGCAGGGTGTTAAAGGAGGTGTCCTGATGGGAGCAGGTGATGGACTTAGCAGGTGGCCCAGCTTCTGACTGCTTGTGACCCTAAGTCACTGAATTCACAGGGGAGGGACTCTCCTATCCTCAGTGTGAGAAGGGCTCTGGGCCTGGAGCTCCTAAGGCCTAGGCCTCGGGCCAGTAGAGTAGCTGAGCTGTAGCAAAGGGGCATCCCGAACGAGCAGGGGCATGAGGCCTTTGAGCAGGCCCTTGGTGAAGTGCTGCGCACCAGGCCGAGTGTCTGGTCTGCAGGGTGACTTGGGCTGAGGAACTAGCCTGAGCTCCTGACAGGACTTTCCTCCCATCCTGACACCTTCCTGGCAGCCCAGTGAGCCTCTGGCTTCCCTCTGCAGGCTTCACCGCTGACCTGAGGTCCAACACGGGTGGCCAGGCCTTCCCCCAGTGTGTGTTCGACCACTGGCAGATCCTGCCCGGAGACCCCTTTGACAACAGCAGCCGCCCCAGCCAGGTGGTGGCTGAGACCCGCAAGCGCAAGGGCCTGAAGGAAGGCATCCCGGCCCTGGACAACTTCCTGGACAAATTGTAGGCGGCCCTTCCTGCAGCACCTGCTGCCCTGGGGACTCGCAGCACCCACAGCACCACGTCCTGGAGACTGTCCCGACACAGCGACGCTCCCCTGAGAGGTTTCCGGGGCCCGCTGCGTGCCATCACTCAACCTTAACACTTGATGCCGTTTCTTTCGATATTTATTTCCAGAGTCCAGAGGCAGCAGACACGCCCTCTTAGCAGGGACTTTTACTGGGCTGGTCGGGGAGGGGGAGGTGGGATGGGACACCCAACACTTTTTCCATTTCTTCAGAGGGAAACTCAGATGTCCAAACAAATTTTAACAAACGCATTAAGAGGTTTATTTGGGTAAATGGCCCGTGGTGGCTTTTGCCCCGGAAAGGGGAAAGGAACAAGCGGGTAGATGATTTCTAGCAGGCAGGAAGTCCTGTGCGGTGTCACCACGAGCACCTCCAGCTGTACTAGTGCCATTGGAATAATAAATTTGATATGGTGGTGACTCCGTTCTGCGTTTTTCACCGTGTCTTCCTAGCGGAGCAGGGCTGCCCAGGACCGGGCTCACCAGAGCCTAGAAGGGGACCCAGGCCCTAGCCTGGGGCTGCCTCAGTGTGTTAGGTGGAACGTTCTGGAATGGTTGGAACACCCTACCCCTGTGTCGTAGAAGCAGCTGCCAGATGAATGGGTCTACTGAGCGTTTGAAGTGCTCAGGGAATTAGCGTGGCCAAGAATTAAATTATAAGATGTCACTTTGAATGCATTTGGATGGCCCTGTGGAGTGAGGGGCACCAGACTGAACTTTGCGGACTTCAGCAACCCTCTGAATTGCTGACAAGCTCACACGTTCTATCCACCGTCAGGATTTTCTATGGTCATCCCAGTCCTGACTAGTTTGCTAGAAACCCATTTGCTTGCTTTGAAACTTTTGTGGGGCCGGGCGCGGTGGCTCAAGCCTGTAATCCCAGCACTTTGGGAGGCTGAGACGGGCGGATCATGAGGTCAGGAGATCGAGACCATCCTGGCTAACACGGTGAAACTCCGTCTCTACTAAAAAAAAAAAACTAGCTGGGCGAGGTGGCGGGCGCTTGTGGTCCCAGCTGCTCGGGAGGCTGAGGCAGGAGAATGGCGTGAACCCGGGAGGCGGAGCTTGCAGTGAGCTGAGATCCGGCCACTGCACTCCAGCCTGGGCGACAGAGCAAGACTCCGTCTCAAAAAAAAAAAAAAAGAAACTTTTTTGTGAGATGGAGTCTCTGTTTCCTAGGCTGGAGTGGAATGGCACCATCTGCTCACTGCAACCTATACCTCCTGGGTTCAAGTCCTGCCTCAGGCTCTTGAGTAGCTGGGATTACAGGCATGTACCAGCACGCCCAGCTAATTTTTGTATTTTTAGTAGGGACGGGGGTTTCACCATGTTGGCCAGGATGGTCTCGATCTCTTGACTTTGTGATCTGCCTGCCTTGGCCTTTTACAGGCCTTGGCCAGTTATAGGTGTGAGCCACTGTGCCCGGCCTTTTGAACAATTTTTTTAGAGGCAGAGTCTTGCTGTTTTCCAGATGAGTGTAGTGCAGTCGGCTCACTGCATCCTCCATCTCCTGGACTCCTGCCTCAGCCTGCAAGTAACTGGGACTCCAGGCATGTGCCGCCATGCCCAGCTAATTTTTATTTATTTTGAGAATTTTGCTGTGGCCTGGTTGGTCTTGAACTCCTCACCTCAAGTGTTCTGCCTGCTTTGGCCTCCCAAAGTGCTGGGAATTACAGTGTGAGCTACTGTGCCGTGTTGCCCAGGCTAGTCTCCCTTCTGGACTCAAGCAATCCTCCTGTCTCAGCCTCCTAAAGTGCTGGGATCTCAGGTGTGAGCCACCACACCTCATTTATTCTCTAAATGGTGCCTAAGATGTGAGGAGGCCTAATCTTGTTAATGCTGATAAGATTAACATGATCATTTTCTGCGTGTTTCTGTGTCCTCAGGAAGGCAGGTGGGGACTGTGAAGTAGCACTGTGGGTTTCTGGCAAAGCGGGGGGCACTCTGGCCCTGCACTGCCAAGGCCAAGCTTCAGCTGAGGCTTTGCCCACATGTAGGTATGCCTGAAGTTTGGCTTGGCTGTTGAATTGGGGCTGTAACTGAACTATGTTTCCCAGCGGTCGGGGAAATTGTGGGCGGCTTGGATTACTGTGTTTTGAGGGTGAGTCTCGCTCTATCGCCCAGGCTGGACTTCAGTGGCGTCATCTCTGCTCGCTATAGCCTCCACCTCCAGGTTCAAGGGTTCAAGTAATTCTTGTGCCTCAGCCTCCCGAGTAGCTGGAATTACGGGCGCCTGTCGCCACATCTGGCTAATTTTTGTATTTTTAGGTGAGATGGGGTTTCACCGCGTTGGCCAGGATGGTCTCAAACTCTTGACTGCAAGAGAGCAGCTGGCCTCAGCCTCCCACAGTGCTGGGGTTATAGGTGTGAGGCACCATACCTGGTCCTGTTCTGTTTTTTTTTTTTTGAGACGGAGTTTCACTCTGTCGCCCAGGCTGGAGTGCAGTGGTGCGATCTCTGCTCACTACAAGCTCTGCCTCTTGGTTTCACACCATTCTCCTGCCTCAGTCTCCCGAGTAGCTGGGACTACAGGTGCTCACCACCACGCCCGGCTAGTTTTTGTTGTAGTTTTTAGTATATACAGGGTTTTACCATGTTAGCCAGGATGGTCTTGATCTCCTGACCTTGTGATCTAACCACCTCAGCCTCCCAAAGTACTGGGATTACAGGCATGAGCTATTGCGCCTGGCCTATTCTTTATTTTTATTTTTGATATGGAGTCTCACTGGTCGCCCAGGCAGGAGTGCAGTGGCGCCGTCCCGGCTCACTGCAAGCTCCACCTCCCGGGTTCACGCCATTCTCCTGCCTCAGCCTCCCGAGTAGTTGGGACTACAGGTGCCCACCACCACACCTGGCTAATGTTTTGTATTTTCAGTAGAGACGGGGTTTCACCGTGTTAGCCAGGATGGTCTGGATCTGACCTCACGATCCTCCTGCCTTGGCCTCCCAAAGTGCTGGGATTACAGGTGTGAGCTACCACGCCTGGCCTCTATTCTTTTTTAATAGTACAAAAGTTAAGGTGGTATGTGGAAGCTGAACTTTTTTTTTTTTTTTGAGGTAGAGTCTTTGTTGCCCAGGCTGGAGTGCAGTGGCACGATCTCACCTCACTGCAAGCTCCGCTTCCTGGGTTCATGCCATTCTCCTGCCTCAGCCTCCCAAGTAGCTGGGACTACAGGTGCCCGCCACCACACCTGGCTAATTTTTGTATTTTTTAGTGGAGACAGTTTCACCGTGTTAGCCAGGATGGTCTCCATCTGACCTCGTGATCTGCCGGCCTCGGCCTCCCAAAGTGGGATTATGGGCGCTAGCCACCACGCCTGACCAACCCATTGTATGTTGAAAATGTAAATAAAAAATGTAAAGGCCGGCTTGTGGCTCACACCTGTAATCCCAGCATTTTGGGAGACCGAGGCGGACAGATCACAGAGATCGAGGATTGCTTGAGCTCAGGAGAGACCAACCTGGGCGACATGGTGAAAGCCCGTCTCCACTAAGAATAGGTAAACTAGCGGGGCTTGGTGATGGGCACCTGTAATCCCAGCTACTTGGGAGGCTGAGGCACGGGAATCGTTTGAACCCCGGCGGTGGAGGTTGCAGTGAGCCAGATACCGCCAGTGCACTCCTGCCTGGGTGACAGAGTGACACCCTGTCTCAAAAAATAAAAGTTACCTCCCAGTGTTGTCAGTTGGCACATACTAAGTCTCAATAAAATGCTTGCTGTTATCCTTTTTTTTTTTTTGAGACGGAGTCTCGCTCTGTCGCCCAGGCTGCAGTGCAGTGGCCGGATCTTCAGCTCACTGCAAGCTCTGTCCCCCGCTTCACACCATTCTCCTGCCTCAGCCTCCCAAGTAGCTGGGACTACAGGCGCCCGCCACCAGGCCCAGCTAATTTTTTTTTTTGTATTTGTATTTTTTTTTTTTTTTTTTTTTTTTTTTTTTTTTTTTTTTTTTT
>NC_045454.1:48787947-48795765 GCF_002776525.5 Piliocolobus tephrosceles
CAGGCTGGAGTGCAGTGGCCGGATCTCAGCTCACTGCAAGCTCCGCCTCCCGGGTTTACGCCATTCTCCTGCCTCAGCCTCCCGAGTAGCTGGGACTACAGGCCCCGCCACCTCGCCCGGCTAGTTTTTTGTATTTTTTTTAGTAGAGACGGGGTTTCACTGTGTTAGCCAGGATGGTCTCGATCTCCGGACCTCGTGATCCGCCCGTCTCGGCCTCCCAAAGTGCTGGGATTACAGGCGTGAGCCTCCGCGCCCGGCTTGTTATCCTCTATTTTGAGACGAACAGGGGCCCTGTGAATGACAACCCCGGATTGGCCTCATTTGCATTTTAAGTATGTAGAATGTGGGTAACAGTTTTCAGAGGAGGAAACTGCCACATAGCTACTAAAGCATTCCCAGGGTCCACTCCAGGAGCTGCCATGCGCGCTCAGCCACAGGTGAGCCATCCATTCGCACATCCGGTGCTCGGGGAAGGCGGGAAGCGGGATGCAGGGCTTCAGCCTCACTTCTCTAGCTTCAGCACCAGGGTCAGAGGAGAGGCGGGCGGGGCGATCAACGGGCCAGAAGTCGCCCTTTTTTCCGTCCGCTGACCAGCGTCGACTGCAGCCAATGAAATCAGGGATGGCGAGTCCTCAGCCAATGGCGAGGCTGCATCCGGGTGCGGGGGCCGAAAAGGCAGCTGGGGGCGGGGCGTTGAGGTGCGGCCCGAGCGGCGGGCCCACCGGCCAATAGGCGACGGGATCTGCTTCCCGGGGCGGGCACTTGACGGGTGTGGTGACGTCGACGCAGGCGCGTCGCGGCGCCTGGGGCGCGGGGCTTCTAGAGGAGGCGGCGGTAGCCAGTGAGGCGGCGCCGGCCCTGGACTCCCGGCGGCGGAGGGTGAGGAACGGGCTCGGGCCGAGACTGAAGGGCTAGGTGGGTTCGGGGCGGTGCTCCGGGGGCCCGCGAGGGAGGGAGAGAACCTGAAGGGCTGGTAGGTTTGTGGACCCATCTGGTTGACCCGGCCGTGGAAGGGGCTCGGCCGGGCCTGTGAGGGGCGTGGCGGCACCAGGGATGCTGGAGCGGAGCCTTAGGGATGGGAAAGGCCTTGGGGGCGGTTCTGCAAAGGTAGCCATTGGGGTCTGCCTAGGGGCTTGTGCAGAGATTGTGGGCGAGAGGGGGTGGAGGACGGTGGAGGACACTCAGATGGTGCCCTTTTTGGAGGCTCTTTTTGGTTGGGTAGGGGAGACTGCGGTTGAGGGACTTTGAAAGGTGAAGCGGGGAGGAAGAGGTTAATCTTGCGAGGACGGTGGAGGTCAGCGCGAGAGGGAGGCAAAGTGGGCTTGCAGGAGCGTGGAAGTCGTCGTCCAGTTCCTGGAAAATTGAGAATTGGGGGGAGTCAGAGATGGTTAGGGGTGGGCGGGGGTGTTCCATCGATGAGGTTCTGAAGAGACCTACCGAGGGCAAGGACAAGGAAGGGTTAAGGTAGTAAGTTAACTTGAGAATTTTGACCAGAATGGCAGCACTTTGGGAGGCCGAGGTGGGACGATCACTTGAGCCGTGGAGTTCCAGGCTGCGGTGAGACATGATTGCACCACTGCACTCCAGCCTGGGCGACGGAGCGAGACTCCTTCTCAAAACAACAACAACAAAAAGAAGTAGACTTAAGAACTTCGTTAAGACATTGGCCAGGGAGTAAGGTAGCCCTGGGATTTGAGGTTGAGGAGAGCGTGGGGAACGTGCAGGAATGGTGGGGGATTTTGGCTGAGCAGGTTGGGAGAAGTCTAGGAGAGGCAAAGAAAGGCGCAGGCAGCGTCAGGGAAGTCAGAATTATGTGTTTGGAGAGTTTTGTGGGGTGAAGGTGGCCCAGTGGGACTGTTAATAACCTTTTGAGTGGTTATGGGGCTTTAAAAGAGGTGACATGACAGGACCCAGCCCACTAAACACAGCACCTCTCTGAGGAGTCTGGAGCTTCAGAGTGGAGAGGTGGGAGGCTTGTGTTTGGTAGGCAGGTCTGTCCATTAATCTAGGAGAAAAGGGTAGTGTCTCAGTTCCTCACTTCTCTCTTTCCCTGTCTCCTCCAGGGTCACCATTAGGGGACTCCTGAGGTCCTGTCTCCAGGCTGCGGTGACTGCACTTTCCTTGGAGTGGAAACTGCTGGAAGACACACCGGCCGCCATGTCCACGTTCAGGCAGGAGGACGTGGAGGACCATTATGAGATGGGGGAGGAGCTGGGCAGGTGAGCTGTCCGCCCCTGCGGCTGGGCTCCAGGGATTGGAGGGAGGCACTGTGGGGTTTTCTGAACAGCAACTCTCCTTCCTGTTCTTTATCCTGTATCCTGAGAAGGAATGAGTCAGTACCGTGTGCTGGTGGAACAGATTTGGTCCGTGGAGTCAGACAGCCCTGGCTGTGAATTCCTGCTTGTGAATCCTGTTTCCTGTGGGGAGAAAATTAATTGAGCCTTTACAGCAGCCAATACTGTGCCTGACATGGGGCACCAGAGCAACAGATGCCAGCTGCTTTTGTTATTAAAAGGTGTGCCTTCTGCCTGGGCAACATAGCAAGACTCCATCTCTACAAAAAATAAAAATGAAAAAAATTAGCCAGGTGTGGTAGCTCATGCCTGTAGTTCCAGCTACTAGGGAAGGTGAGACGGGAGGATGGCTTGAGCCCAGGAGTCGGAGGCTGCAGTGAGCTATGATTGTGCCACTGCACTGCAGCCTGGGCAACAGAGTAAAACCCCATTTATTTAAAAAAATAAAAAAATTCTCCCTCTGTGAATCCTCTTTTGTGGGAGGCCCTTGAGTTTTTCCTAGCTCTTGGATATTTAAAGGAGGGGGAGGGAGGGGCGTGTCTCCCAGCTGCGCCCACACCTCTGTCAATTGTTTAACATTCTTGTGGGAAAAAGCAGAGGTTTCCTCTTCCAGGGAGGCAGCCGATTTCCTGCCTGTCTGGAGCTTGGAGGGTCCCCTGGGACCCCGCCCCCTACAGACCAGCCAGATACCATTAGGCCCTGCCTCCTTTTGTAGAGACTCCAACCTTATTTGGTGAGTTTGCTGCTGGCCAGCCTCCCTGGAGCCGCCCCATGATGTCACCAGAAGGGAATGTAAATAACTGAGCTCTGTGTCAGGCCAGGGAGAGAGCTGCGGCTCTTTTGGGATCCTGAGGTCCCTCCTTCAGGAATTTCCTCTAGTTAGTGGCAGAGAAGGCACGCCCCCTCCTCCCGTAGTGACTTCTGCTTCAGTGTTGAAAATGTGTTAGGACCTCCTGCTAGGGGTCATTTGGCAAAAGTCAGCAAAATTCAGCCAAATTGATGATGTCTATTTTAACCCGCTGATTTCACCTCTAGGAATTAATTCACTAGAAAAATGTAAATACATGGATGGGATGACTTAAAGACTGGGGTAGTCGCTAGAACAACGTTTACCAGGACAACAGCCTTTTTTTTTTGTTTTGTTGAGACGGAGTCTCGCTCTATCACCCAGGCTGGCGTGCAGTGGCGCGATCTCCGCTCACTGCAAGCTCCGCCTCCCGGGTTCACGCCATTCTCCTGCCTCAGCCTCCCCAGCAGCTGGGACTACAAGCGCCTGCCACCATGCCCGGCAAATTTTTTTGTATTTTTAGTAGAGATGGGATTTCACTGTGTTAACCAGGATGGTCTTGATCTCCTGACCTCATGGTGCGCCCGCCTCGGCCTCCCAAAGTGTTGGGATTACAGGTGTGAGCCACCGCGCCCGGCCTTTTTTTTTTATTTCTTAACACTGTTTCATTCTGTCGCCCAGGCTGGAGTGCAGTGCTGAGATCTCGGCTCACTGCCACCTCAGCCTCCTGGGTTCCAGGTATTCTCCAGCCTCAGCCTCCCGAGTAGCTGGCATTATAGGCGCCTGCCACCACCCCTGGCTAATTTTTATATTTTTAGTAGAGATGGGGTTTCACCATGTTGGCTGGGCTGGTCTCCAACTCCTGATCTCAGGTAATCCGCCTGCTTTGGCCTCCCAAAGTGCTGGGATTACAGGCATGAGCCACTGCGCCCTGCTGGGAACAACAGCCTCTTAAATGGCCCCCCCAAACCACTGCATCAGGGCTGGAATAGGATGCAGCTCTTAAAAAGAACCAGGCAGGGCCGGTGTGGTGGCTTCCGTCTGTAATCCTAGCACTTTGGGACGCCAGAGCGGGAGGATTGCTTGAGCCCAGGACTTCAAGACTAGCCTAGGCAATATAAGTTGACCCCGTCTCTCAAAAGGTATATTTAGCCTTCTGTTTTTGCTGTGAAGACTTGAACGTCTGGTGTGTATTTCATGTCACAGTTCTTCCCAGGACTGGCCACACCTCACGGGTTTGACAGCTCTGGGTGGCCAGTGTCTGCCGTTCTGATAGCACTGCTTCAGGTAGTGGTCTGGAACATTCTCAGAGATACATGAAGTGCAAGATGAAGGCCCAGAATGCAGCATAACGTGCTGTAATGTGTTTTTTTTTTGAGACGGAGTCTTGCTTTGTCGCTCAGGCTGGAGTGCAATGGTGTGATCTCAGCTCATTGCAACCTCTGCTTCCCGGGTTCAAGCGATTCTCATGCCTCATCCTCCTGAGTAGCTGGGACTACAGGCGCTTGCCAACACGCCTGGCCAATTTTTTAATATTTATTTTAGAGATGGGGTTTCAACATATTGGCCAGGCTGGTTTTGAACTCCTGACCTCAAGTGATCTTCCCGTCTTGGCCTCCCGAAGTGCTGGGATTACAGGCGTGAGCCACCACGCCCGGCCTAATTTTTTTAAATTGCAAGCTGGGATTACAGGCGTGAGCCACCACCCAGCCTAATTTTTTTAAACTGCAAGCACGGACTGCCTGTGCACCCTCATGTCTGCTGTCCTGATTCGTTTACTCAGGAGTCAGCGCACTGCAGCCCGTGGGCCAAACCCAGCCGGGGCAAACACTTCTATTTCCCTGACACTTGATTTTATATGGTCTGCAAGCTAGGAATGGTTTGGAATTTTAATTTTTTTTTTTTTTGAGACGGGTCTCACTTTGTCACCCAGGCTGGAGTATAGTGGTGAGATCTCTGCTTACTGCAGCCTCGATCTCACGGGTTCAAGCAATTCTCCTACCTCAGCCCCCTAAGTAGCTGTAGCCAGGACTACAGGCTCCCACTACCATGCCACCCCTGGCTAATTTTTTTGTGTTTTTTGTGCAGAGGGAGTTTCACCATGTTAGCCAGGCTTGTCTCGAATTCCTGACCTCAGGAGTTTGATCCACCCACCTCGGCCTCCCAGAGTGCTGGGATTACAGGTGTGAGCTACTTTGCCTAGCCCACATTTTTTTTTTTTTTTTTAATTGAGTTGGAATCTGGCTCTGTTGCCCAGGCTGGAGTGCAGTGACTCGATCTTTGCTCACTGCAACCTCCACCTCCCAGGTTCAAGCAATTCTCCTGCTTCAGCCTTCCAGGTAGCTGGAATTATAGGCGCCTGCCACCATGCCTGGTCAATTTTTTGTATTTTTGGTAGAGATGGGGTTTTGCCATGTTGGCCAGGCTGGTCGCGAACTCCTGACCTCAAATGATCTGCCTGCCTCTGCCTCCCAAAGTGCTGGGATTATAGGCATGAGCCGCTGTGCCTGGCCCCAGCCCACACTATTTTTTTTTTTTTTTTTTTTTTTTTTGAGATGGGGTCTCGCTCTGTCGCCCAGGCTGGAGTGCAGTGGCTGGATCTCAGCTTACTGCAAGCTCCGCCTCCCAGGTTTACGCCATTCTCCTGCCTCAGCCTCCTGAGTAGCTGGGACTACAAGGCGCCCGCCACCTCGCCCGGCTAGTTTTTTGTATTTTTTTTAGTAGAGACGGGGTTTCACCATATTAGCCAGGATGGTCTCGATCTCCTGACCTCGTGATCCGCCCGTCTCGGCCTCCCAAAGTGCTGGGATTACAGGCTTGAGCCACCGCGCCCGGCCTGTTTTTTTTTTTTTTTGAGACGGAGTCTTGCAGTGTCGCCTGGAGTGGAGTGCAATGGCGCGATCTCAGCTCACTGCAACCTCCATCTCCCGGGTTCAAGCGATTCTCCTTGCCTCAGCCTCCCGAGTAGCTGGGATTATAGACAGCCTCCAGCACGCCCGCTAATGTTTTTGTATTTTTAGTGGAGGCAGGGCGTTCACTATGTTGGCCAGGCTGGTCTCGAACTCCTGACCTCGTGATCTGCCTGCTTTTGCCTCCCAAAGTACTGGGATTTCAGGCGTCAGCCACCGTGCCTGGCTTCCCAGCCCACATTTTTAAACATCACAAACCCTATCAGTAGAAATCGTCAGTGTGTAGGCCACGCTCAGGTCGTGTCTGGGTTGTCGCAGGCACTTAGGAAGTGGTTTGGGAGTGATATCTGAGACCATCATTGAGGAGGGCTTGCTGTGTCCCCGACCTGCGCTGGGGGCCAGGGAAGTTACAGAGAAGTGAAGTGGGTGGGCTTGGCTCTCAGGGAGTTTCTTTCCTGGTTGGGGAGATCAGGCACCTGTAGAGTTCCACCTGGAGAGGAACTGAGAGCACGCCGGTGGCCTTGCCTCTGTGGAGCAAGTCCGTCTGTGGCCAGCGAGACCGGGAGCTGTCTGGAGGCGGGCGGCTGTGGTCTGGTGTTGCTGTAGGAGGACTCAGTGGCAGAACCTGAAATCCCGTTGGCAATAGCAAAGCAGGGAAAGGCGTGGTTTACGGAACCGGGGAGTCCAGGTGTGTGGCGGCCGCAGGTGTGGCTGGGTGCTGGTGTGTGCAGTGCCCTGTGTCCCCCGGGCCGAGGTCCTCTCCAGCGTGGAGGAGGCACCCTGGCAGAGTGAGTGACAGGGCTTACGTGCCACCCGCAGTGCCTGGTGGCTCCCCTCTCTTGGCCTGGTCTGTTCTTACGCAGCATTCTGCATGGTGGCCCCTGCCGCAAGCCCGAATCCAAGCCCAGCAGAGGGAGAGAGAGAGGCTGTCTTCCCAGCAGGCGTTCCAAGCCATGTGCACTGGATCGGTCTCTTTAGGCTGGAGGGCATGGTTTTCTGTTTGCCCAGGTCCAGTCATGTTCCCTTCCACGCCTTTCCTGGACCACTGAGTCCCACGGACTGAAAGTGAGCGGTGAAGGCTGCCCTGGGACAACTGGGTCTGTTAGGAGACAGGGTGGAGCCGGGAGCTGGGCAGGCAGGAGCCCGGTGCCCAGCCCCAGGTGCCCGCTTCCTGTGAGAGCACCTGGGCTCTGGAGCCTGCAGCACCTGGTTTGAAGGTTTGAATCCTCCCGCCGCTGGCTGACTGCATGTCCTTGGGCTAGTTGCTTTCCGTTTCTCAGCCTCACTTTCTTTGAAGTGCGGATAGTGGCCAGGTGCAGTGGCTCTCCCTGTAATGCCAACACTTGGGGGAGTGGTGTGGGAGGATCTCTTGAGGCCAGGAGTTCCAAACCAGCCTGGGCAACACAGCAAGATCTTATCTCTACAAAAAATAAAATGAATAAATTAGGTGTGGTAGCATGTGCCTGTTGTCCCACCTACTTGGGAGGGATTGCTTGAGCCCAGGAGTTCGAGACCAGCGTGGGCAACAGAGTGAGACCTCATCCTTACAAAAAGAAAAAAAAATTAACTGGGTGTGGTGGTGTGTACCTGTAGTCCCAGCTGCTTGAGAGGCTGAGGCAGGAGGATTGCCCGAGCCCAGGAGGTCGAGGCTGCAGTGAGCCATGATTGAACTACTGCACTCCAGCCTGAGCAACAGAACCAGACCCTGTCTCAAAAAAAGAAAAAAAAGAGGGTCTGGCCCTTGGACCAGATCTGCCCTGCAGTGGAGAGGAAGCATGGACTGGATCACCCTGGGTGGGGAGAAAGCGTGGACCAGATCAGCCCTGGG